>NW_012148052.1:2269082-2278539 GCF_000956105.1 Propithecus coquereli
CTGGGAGGCTGGGCGCGTGCGAGTGGTGTGCACGGCGGCGTGGGGCAGTGTGGCCCCGAAGGCCAGCCGGGGCTGGGACGCCGCGAGTGTGGTTGTGGAAAGTGGGGCGTGGAGAGCGGAGTTGTGGCCGTGGTCGGCCGTGGATGGGACGCGGTGTCCCGTGGAGTTTGGGTGTGAATGGGTGGAGGAGCGTCTACTTGTGCGTGCAGCGTGGGCGGCGTGGGTCCGCCAGGTGGTGGGAGTGAGTCAGTGAAGGTGTGGGTGGGTCTTCGGTACGCTGTGGCTGGATGCGAAGGCGGATGTGCAAGCTGCGGAGTAGCGGTGTAAGCATGAGGTGTGCCCTTGGGGGTCGTGCCCTTTGTGCCTTTGTGCGGGATGCTCAAAGTGTGCCCAGGGCTGTGTGTGGCTGGCTGTGCAGCTGCAGCTGAAAGGCCTGGTGCCCGTGAGCTGTATCAGAGTGTGACACAGTGGGCCTCAGGTGTGTTCACTTTTCCTCCCTCCAACTGCTGTCTCCGAGCTTCCCTTCCCGATGGGGGAAGAGCCCCCCAGTTAGGCCACCCTGCTCAGAAGAGGGGCCTCCCCTGATCCAGGGGCCTGCTGCCTGCCTCCCCAGGGTGGAAGCCCTCCCTTGTCTACTCCCAGGTCAGGGAACCAGGTTCAGGACAGATGGGGTGTTTGGAGGTAAGCTCTGAGCCAGTGTTGCGGGGGCAGACACCCCCGTCCACAAAGGCCCACAGAATCCCGATCAGAAAAGGGGAGACTTTATCCCATGGATAAAGTTCTTCTCAGTGCCCGACCTCCATCTCTCTGGCTGTAGTGGGGGGACTTCCCCTTTAGCCCTGCACAGGGTGGTAATTGGGGTTTCTGGCTCCTCTTCCCCCGCCACACCAGCCGCTCCCTCCGCAGGCCCTGCCCCAGGGTGAAGCGCTTCCACAGCAAACTCTTCCCGGTTCCTCCGGGAGGCTCTCGAGGGACGGAGCCGAGCGGGAGGGGCGGAGGAGGGGGCGGGAAGGCGAGCTCGATTCTCAGCTGTCAGCAAAGGCAGCATTGATCTGCTGAGCGCCGGCGGGGGAGGGAGGGAGGCAGGGCCGTGGGCAGGCAAGGAGGGGGCTGCAGGGACTGGGGGGGGGTCCCCAAGCTGGGCTTAGCAGCTGGCCCTTACCCCTACCCCATAGTGACCCTTTCCTCTTTGCCTAGCTGGGGTCTGACCTGAATCGCTGCTCCTGGCTCCAGGTGTGCCCAGGGCCACAGCCTAGTGCCCCTAGGCAGGTTATGCCCCATCCTCTACTGGTGGCTGGGGAAGGCTTCTGGGCCCTAGGGCCCCACTACGGATCCTGAGTTAACCATCCTCTCCCTATAAGCTGAAAATAACACACAGCCCCCGAATACATGGCACTGCCTCCCTGACTCTGTGGAACTGTCTGGGCCTTCTCAGTCGTGGGTCCCGTGGGTGGGACTAAGGTCTAGGACATGAATGGTGCCAAGGAAGGCAGTTGCAAGGGGCCTGGGGGTGTTTCTTCGGGGGTCTTTTTGAGGCTCTTCTGTGGGCAGAAATAGAACTTGAATTCATGTTTCCCTTATCATTGTCCAGAATATCTGAAATTGGGTCTGCTCTGGGAAATCTGATCTTCAAGCTAAGCATCACCTCTGGACCCCATGCCTCTCTGCCCAGCTGGGGGACTGCAAAGGTCCCTTCTCATCCTTGTGAGGCGCCGTCACTACAGGGACAGGGTCTCATCATCTTTCCTAACTCCGGCTCCAGATTACCCACTGGAAGGCAGCAGAGGGAGGAAAGAGACTGTCGTTGTAGCTAGAGGAATGGAAGTTAGATCTCAGGAAGGACTTTCATAGGGCACAGAGGCCTGTTTGTCCTGCAGGTGTATGTGTAATGGAGGGACACGGAACTTTTCCCAAGGGGTGGGAGGGATGGGGGAGATGGTTCTAGGAGGTCACAGCAAAGTTTAGTTGGGGTGTGTGTGTGTGTCTGTGTGTGTGTGTGTGTGTGTGTGTGTGTATGGGGCAGGGGGAGAGACAGAGGAGAAAGTCCAGTTCAGAGAGGACAGGTGACCACTCTAGGGTCACTCGGCAGCCTTCCTGCCCCCATCCAGATTCCCAGGGCATGACTGGGAGAATGGACTTTCCTCACTGCAGCCTTTAGTGACTAAGACACTTTTCTGAGCAGACAGCTGTCTCAGGCTCCCTCAATCGGCCCCTCTGCTGGAGGGGATGGGAAGGGGCAGTGCGGTTTCCCAGCCTCCTCTTTCCCTCTCTCCCACCTGTTCCCTTGACCCCACCCACAGCAGCTTCCTTCCCACGCCCAAGCCCTCATCGCCTTCCCTGGTAACATTGCCCAAATGTCCCCGTTCGGCCCAGACTACACTCTCTGAGACTCACTCCCACCTGGGAAAGTCCTTTCCCAGCTCTGGCTTCAGGGTCCCCATCTGTACGAGAAGGGGGCAGGGCTCCAAGATCTCCTGCAATTCATCACTGTCCCCCTGGTCCATCAATGGAGCAGGTATTGATTGGGAGGAAGGGTGGGGAGGGAGAGTGCTCCCATTTGCTGAGCACCAACTGTGTGCCAGGTCCTGTCCCTTTTGGGACAAAGAGCAGCCCTTTGCTTCTGAGAAAACGCGGGCTCAAAGAGGTGTGGAGACTTGCCTAAGGACACACAACCCGTTAGTGACCCCAGAACTGTCTGTGACCTGTGCTCTCCCCCGACTGGCACCTGCCTGCTGAGCACTGAGTGCTGGGATCAGTGCTGGGGGCTGAGGGGAACCACACGCGGCCAGCCCTTGTTCTCTAGAACTCACGCCTGCCAGGGAGTGAGACTTCCAGGTTTGAAAAGCATCGAGGTCTGGAAGTACCTAGGACTTTGATCTCTCCGGCTAGGCTCAAGCCTGTCGTTGACTTCACTGTGACCCCAAGTCAATCAAGGGCTCAGATTCCTTCCCTGGAGTGGGAGGGGGGTGACTTAAGTCAGCAGTTTTCAGACTTTATCAGCAATGGAATCCATTTTACAGACAGAATCATAAGGTAGCACCCCAATGTGCGAAAAGCTTTGGAGCAAAGGTGCTCTGGTTGAATTGGGCTGAGGGGATCTGGGTTACACCCACCTGCCTCCTCCTCCCTCCCTGTACCCCAGAACCTCCCTGGGCTTTCTTACAGCTCTAAGAGTTGTTAGAGGTCAGATGAGGGAGAAGTCCCCATAGGCAATGACAGAGGGAGCCTTCCTGGGGGCAGGAGTAGGGAGGACTTGGAGAGGTTCAGAGAAGTACAACCAATAATACCTGCAGTTCCCATTAGTGAGGCCCATGCTAACTGCTAAGCCTTGTGCAGGATGCTTTACCTACATGGTGTATTTCAGCATCCCAACAACCCTGTGACTTAATACTGTTCACACCCCGCTTTCACAGCCCAGGAAGACTGAGGCTCAGTGAAGAGACTTGCCTTGCTCATAACCCCTGTGCTGCAGTGTGTGTGCAGGGGGAGGCTACTGGGGTGGGGAGGATGTTACAGAGCATGGGGGAGCAAGAGCAAGCTTAGCCGGCAGGACAGGGGAGGCCCCGAATGCCAGGCTGAAGGGTCCAGTTTGGCCTGATAAGAAACAAGAAGCCCAGCCAGGGCTCGGGCCTGGGCATGCTGCAGAGGCTGTGGCTCCCTAAAGGAGAGCTCAGGAGGGGTGAAGCGGGAAGCACCAGCACCCAGGGAGGTTGGCAGCGCCAGAGGCAGAAAGAGCACTGAACTACAACTCATGGCTGGGCTTCCAGTCCTGCCTCTCCCTCTGGACTAGCTGGTGACCTTGGGCAAGTCACTCCACCGCTTCCCACCTTCCCTGGCTATCAGGAGGGCTGAATGCAATGATGTGTGAGAAAGTCACAGATCGTGCAGGGAGCTGCACAAACGTGAACCATTCATCTTACCACTCTTTAGGCGTGTGTTTGAGGTGGAAGGGGGAGATGCTATGGGAATTCCCTGGTCCTAGCAGCTCTTCTCCATCTAGGAGGGCTTCTTAGAAGGGGACTGGAGTGCTCACAGGGTGACAGCATCACATTATTTACCTCTGGGACTCCGCCTCCACTGAGAGCAGGAGGAGAAGGTATGAGAGAAAGGCCTTCTTCCTTTTCCCTGTGCAGCCCAGAAAGGACACATGACTCAAGCCACCCAGCAGGTGACAGTTTCTCTCCCTGCCTCATCACCCTGATCTGTCCCCAGCCTAGACCAAGCAGGCCTGGCCAGTCAGCTCAGAGCCACAGGGAGTGGGGAGGGAGCCGTGTCGCTGAGCTCAGCGAAAGTGAACCCCCATTGATCCTAAGGGCTGGAGGGGGCCCCCAGGGAGGAGACACCGAGGGAGAAGGGGGCATGGAAATGAAGGTCAAAGCCATCCCTGTCTTGTGCTGCTCCTCTTCTACCTTCAGGATTCTTCCTCCTTGACCCCAACTGCTAGAAGACCATGCAGAAGGCAACAGTACCGTGGTCCTGCTGGTAGGCTCCACGTTCTCCGTCAGCGCCACTGGGACAGTGGAGTTGGTTGAAAAATGAAGAGGAAGGATTTTTCTGAGTTGCTGAGTATGCAATGGAAAAGAACTTCCATGCTCCCCTGGTGGGAGCAACTTGGATGAGAGCTCAGGGAGGGAGATGATGTGAGTAGGAGGGACTGAAGATTGGTAGCAGGGAAGGGGTTCAGAAAGCAGACGACACCTGGTAAGGGAGAGAGGGGTTGAGGGAGGAGACAGGGGGCTCCAAAGAGAGGCTAGGGGTTCCAGTGGCAGGGACGGGAGGCTCAGAGAGTGGGACTTCATCCAGGTCAAGCTTGATTAAAAGCTTATTGATGCCCCTGGGAGAGGGAACACAGCTACCCTAACAGCTTGGAGCTTGTGGGAGATGGGGTCCCCTCAGCATCTTTCTGTGACTCTAAATTGCCAAAACTGTTAAAAAAAAAAAAACCCACTTATTTAAGTCTCTCCTATTTGAAATATTAGATATGCAAGGTAAATGCTGGATATTTTTTTTTAAAAATACATATTCAAGCTCAAAAGCAAGAATGAGAACTTGTTAAAGGCCATAAATGAGATGGAATTCCTGGTGACAAGCAGGAGTTGAAGCCGAGTAAGGGTTCAGCATTGCAGCAGGGGTAGGAAATATAGTTGCAGACCCCATCAGTGGCAGGGGCTATACAGTGGGCTCCCTACTTAAAGCTGGTTCTAGGAAAGTGCTGCCTGCCATGAACAGGACTAAAATCTCTCTGCCTGCTAGCCACCTGGCTCTGGCTTTAAGTAGAAAGAGTACCCATGTGAGTATGACACCTCAGCCTGTCTACATGGGGTGTGGGCTCAGGATTTGATATCCATGCCATGCAAAAATCACAGTCCAAGACACTAACGTAAGAGCTGGTTTGAGGCTGGTGCACTGGCTTGAGCACATATAACTGAGAAATCATCCCTTAGGGTAGCCTCCATATCTCAGGACACAATCAGAAAAATGTGCTGAAAATAATCTCAAGGATAAATTTCACAACATATTAGAAGCACGATACCTTTAGAGACATGTCTCTCATGGGAGAATTCAAACCGAAAGATCTAGAGATAACAGAGCAATCTGAAAGGAAGTTTAATACAGTTAAAATCTTCAAGAAGGTAAAGGAAGAAATAGCATCTATAAAACAAGAACAGAAAGATATCAAACAGGAACATGTAGCAGAAATGAACAGAACTATCTAGAAATTTTGGAAATGAAAACTAAAGTCACTGACATTTTAAAAAATCAATAGATGGGTTAGTAAAAATATCTGAGGAGAAAATTAATGAATTAGAAGCCAGAATAGGAAATCCTCCAGAATGAAAAATAGAACAATAAAGAGATTAAATTTATGAAAGAAAAGATACCCAGAAGATTGAATGAGAAACCCTGGCGTATGTATTAGTTTCAGAAAGATACTAAGTGACTAAGCTCTTTCCAAACATAAGACATGAATTTCTAGATTTAAAAGGCTCACAGACTGCCCAGTAAAAAACAAAACAAACAAAACTACATCTAGACACCTTGTAGTCGAAGTGTAGAATATCAAGAATAAAGAGGAAATTCTAAAAGCCACCAGAGAGAAAAGATAGCTTATGCACAAAGGTCCAATAATTGAATTGACAGTAAACTTCTCATCAGCAACAACAGATGCCAAAAGACAATGGAATAAATCTTCAGAGTGCTGAGGGCAAATAATTGTGAACCTAGAATTCCATACTTTGCCAAACTGTCTTTTAAATCAAAGGGCAAAATAAGACATTTTGACACATACAAGATCTTAGAAAGCTTCTGTTCCACAGACCTTCACTGAGAGAGGCACAGGGACTGAGGGAGGGGTTGGGAGCTCACAGGTGATGGGCTCAGGGGAGGGGCTTGAGGCTCAGGGATAGGGAGGGAGGCTGGGCTGGCTGCGTATCTCTCCTCAGCACCAGGCAGAGGAGCCCAGCTCAGGTTCTTCCCTCCTGAGTGCCTTACTGTCCTTCTGTCTCCTCTTCCTGGGCCATGACAGTGGCCTGGCTCTAGGGCCCTTGAAGAGGCCATGCCCAAGTTGCTCATGTGACTGGGCACTTGACCTCCACACTAGGGTCCTCTCTTGGGAGGTCAGATACCACCTTACAGAGGCCTATGGATGGCTGGAACTGTGGGACAAAGGTTAGGTCCTACCTAGGGGTTGGTGGGGAAGGGGACTTTCATTCTCTATAGGAAATGAATCATAAAGGGGACAAGACCACTGGGGACAGGGGCTCCTTCTTGGAGCATCTGGCTCCATTCAACCAGCTGGTGCCCTTGGGTAATTTTTTAATCTCTTTGAGCCTCAATTCCTTGCTTATAAAATGGAGAGAATACCTACCTAATGAGGATGAGAAGATGAAATGATAATCCATTTAGGTACTAAGCTTTAGAAGTATTTTCCAGTATAGAAATTTCTGAAAAGGATAATCTCCATCTAACACTGCTGCCTAGCATATTATCAGAGCTCAATAAAAAATTGTTAACAAGAAAAAAAGTCACGATGAGAGCAGATGAGCAGAGCTAGGAATGTGTGCAGTGTGGCTGCAGGGATGGGTTTGTTCATTCACCCACTCACCACTTACTGTTACCCTCTTGGTGCCAGGCCCTGTGCTGGGCTCCAGAGGCACAGAGATGACCCTGAACTGGAGAAGGACCACCTGTGAGGAAGACAGCCCAAACCAGAAAATTCTAACAGAGTCTAACTTGATCTTGTGTTTATTGTCTATCTCTCCCATTCCCACCCCCAACCCAATAGTCAATATTAGCTCCATCATAGCAGGGACCTCTAGATTTGTTTTAAGCAGTATTCACAATGTTCAAAACAATGTCTGACACACAGGAGGTGTCAAAGGAACATTTGCTGAACGACTGTGTATATGAACTCTAATAATAAAGGCTGCAGAAGTTGAAGAGGTCTTCGCTGACTTTGCCCCAGGAGTTAGAAGTTTCTCAGCAAGGGCCATTTAAATTGGGCCTTGATGGACGGACAGGAGATCAATAAGTGAAAAAAGAAGTAAAAGGGCATTCCAGGCCTGGGCCAGCACACTCAGAAAACACGGAGGTGACAGGAACACAGAGCGAGGGGGTGGTGGGGAAGAGAGAGTGGGAAGAAACAAAGCTGAAAAGATAAGAAGGACCCTGAATGAACTTGGACTGTCAGAAAGTGCTTCTTCAAATCTAACCACCTACCTCGGTGCAATACTCTGGTAAGGGGAATGTGTTTCCAGCCTCACTGTTATCCTAGGGAGGCCTCTCCTTTCAAAGGGTGAGGGTCTGATCAGGAAGGGGGCTAAGGATCTGGTACCTGTTGAGAAAGGGGATAGTCATGTCATACCCCCCTTAATTCCCAGAACTGTCTCACGGTGAGATGAGGATGGGACAGGGTAGCTCTCGGACTCAGGTGAGGGATGCATGCTGCCCCCTTGTGGCCTTGGCAGACCGGAGCAGAAAGCAAGCCAGCCAGATAGTCGGCTCGTAATTCAGGGGTCTCCAATCTCCAACATCAGCCCCCTGGAAAGTTATCCCAACTACCAGCTGTCCTCGGACCAGACCCGATTGTTTTATTTATTCTACATATACTCAGGGCTGGGCCAATTGGTTCAGGGAAGCTGAGTAAAAGGAGACAGTCCACATTAAGTAAAGCCTTGTTCTTTTTTATACACACGTACGTAATCACCTTTGGCCAAAGAGCAACTGTGTATGCACAGAGTGGGAAGTGGGGGTGTCAGTCCAGTGTTTTGGTTTCAGCTCCACCCCTAATTCATGAAGTGACCTTGCGCAAGTCACTGCACTTCACTAGACCTCCCATGACTCCACCCGTAACACAGGGATCATGATCCCTCTTCCTGTCTGCCCTGCAGGGTCATTCTGAAGATCATCAGAGGACGGATGCTGCAAGTGCTAGGAAAAATGTTTAAAGAGTGCTCCGGATGTAAGGGGATCATGCTGGGTATTAGATAGGGGCTCTCTAGGGCTGCACGAAAGGGTTTGTTTACACCAGGATGGGCCCTGCTGGCAGAAAAATTTAAAGAGAAAGTGTTCAGCAGGGAAGCTGCCTACCAATCACAACTGATCGAAACATCTCCAAAACAAGAATCCAAGTCTATGGGAAAATGGGGACCCACTGATTGGCCTGAAATTTCAATCACGAACAAGTCAAAGAGCAGCAAGGTGGGACAGAGCATGCCAGGAACTGAGATAGTGGGGCTCCTGCCTTTTCTGAGACCGGGGCCCTCTACACACTTGCTTTCTCTCTCTTGCATTCTCTGCGCTTGGGGCTGGGCACGTGGCTATTGGTGAAAACTTGCTTATTGTATGACGTCTCACCAAGACGTGTTTGGGTACAGGACAGTTGGAAAGGCCAGAGGACCTCCTTTAGAGAAAAGTCCAGAGCTTCTGAAGATGAAGATAACTGGATGTAGGAGGAGAGGACTGAACTTGGGAGTCAGATGCATATGGGGGCTGACCTACTGACTCCTCATGGTGACTACTGACTTCTCATGGTGACAGTACCACTTGCTTTACCTACTCTGATGACACTGGAAGGCTACCCCACATACTACAAACCTCAAAACTAAGAAGACTGCTTTTGCAAAACAATGTTGTTTTTCTTTCTTTCATAGTGTGAATCCCTCACCTGGTCCCATCTCTTTTTGCTTTGGTGGCCAGAAAGCTCAGGGTTAAATAATTGTAACAACTAAGTAAGTCTTTATGGCCATCACATTAGTGTTCTGGTTTTCTATGATCCTGATTTCCTACTCAATTATATTTTTCCTAATTTTAATTTGTCTTATTTTATTATTTCATGTGTTATGTTTTCATTGCAAGTCATCTCAAATTTTCTTGTGGGGCCGGGCACGGTGGCTCATGCCTGTAATCCTAGCTCTCTGGGAGGCCGAGGCAGGCGGATTCTTTGAGCTCAGGAGTT
>NW_012148052.1:2278589-2334394 GCF_000956105.1 Propithecus coquereli
AAAAAAAAAAAAAAAAGCCAAGATCCCCACAGAAACCCTGGCATGTAGGCCTAGCATGTGGTGCTAGCAGAAGCCAGAGGTGAGTCCTGATGCTAGCTCTTCTCTCTTTTGGGCAGCAGACAGCGTAAGTGTGGGTGTGTCATCCTACCATGTGCTCAGTGGTCTCTGGGATTGTACTGTGAGGGGAAAGCAGGAGGGAAAAGGGAAGATGCCTTCCTTGCATGAGTCTAATATTACTGAATTTCAGGAACCGAGAGAGCTTGAGAGGTCACATGTTCTCTGCATTTCAACTAGCCCATGCTATTAAGAATCAATTAAAATGAAACAGATGGCCAAGTACTTTATAAACTACCAGCATCAAGGAGATATAGTCAACGGGACCCCCCAATCCAGAGAGTAAAGGGCAGAGCTGACCAGACCTGAATCTGGGCAAGATATTTAAATAGATCCAAGAGATCTGGGTCATTTCTTGGGAAAAAGAAAGAACAGAGGGCAGGAGCGTTAACTGAATATTTGCTCATTCTTGAAAACCAATCCATGTTCTACCCCCATGGTTTAGAGTGGGGGATATTTGGCGAGGGAATCAAAACAGTATCGGGCTTGGACTTGAAATCATCAAATATAAGCCTCTTCCCCCTTTCCCACCTCACCCCTTGAGACAGTCTCAAAGACAAGGGAGTTGCCATGGTTTTATGGCAAGTCTATACCTACCTATTTTTCCTGGCACCCAGTTCACTGCTCTTCCCAGGCCAACGGTCCTCATTCTAGTTGTAAGGATGACATGGTAGAGGTGAGAAAGATGGCTCGTCACTGGTCTCTATGGCCAATAAAGAAGTGGGATGCTCCTTCTATTCCCCATGCTTCACTTAACAGGAAGTAGGCCCTGGCTGGAGAACCCCTCTGATCTGCTGGCTGACAAGGGGTCTGGGCTGCTCTCCATGGCCAGCGCCATGCCTTTAGTAATGGGCATGGCCACAGCAGGCAACTCAGAGTGCCAGCCTATGCCAGGCAGGACTAGAGGGGTTTATCCCATTTCTTGTTTGCAGCACAGAGCCAGCTTTCTCCATGAGAGATGCCCCTTGACCCTCAACTAAGCAGGACACAGTTCAATCTGACACACGTGTGGTAGTCCAGTAAGTCAGGTGGGTGGGCACCTCTGAGCAGCAAACATATTCTGATGAGGTTCACTTTTAAAATTGGCCGAGGATCTCACCTTCAATCAGACATAGGATGTAAGTTACCTTAGCTTTTGGCATCCCCTTCTCACAAGGCTGACCCCTCCTTCCCAGACACCATACAATATGGAGGACAAATGAACCTCTCCACATCCTTCCCAAGCACAGTGGCCCCATCAATGCCCCAGACACAGAAACCTAGACTCTTAATTATCTAAAATGAGATTTATTGCATTTCATGCAGTTTGAAGTCCATGCAGCAAAGGAGACTAGCACAATTTTTAATGAATTTAAAAAAATAAAGGCTGGTGGGTAGGGGCAGAAAATGCACAAAGTTCTAGTCTCCTCGGGTCCCTGGGAGAGAAGGGTGTGGGAATCCACATCCACTCTCCATGGGAAATGAGTCCATCTCTTAAATGCAAGGAATGTTTCCATGGCCTCTGGGTGCAAATACACAGAGGTCTGGGGTGAGTGCAGGGGGTGGACAGAGGACCACTAGTGAAAAAGAAGGTACACGCATTCACCTAATTCACTCTGAGGTCAGAACAAGGTGGCTGATCTTGGGGGCAGCAGCTGTTCCAAGAGTTAGGAAATACCATATGGTACACCCCGGGGAGATTTGCTCCTAAAAAGAAGTGGCAGTGAGAACCAAAAAAGAAAAACAAAAGGAGAAATATTCCTTCAACCACACTCTTTAAGAAAATGCCATAAATATGTTATTTAATATTTTCATTTCATAGCATTGGACACACAGCTCAACATACTGAAATATTGATTCCTTGGAGAAAAAAAATGGAAAAAGGGAAACAAAAAATATTGCATCTTTTTGCTGGAGAATCTTGGCCCCCAGGCGTGGGGCGTAGTGCACCAGTGTCCTAGCCTGCAGGAGGCGCTGAGGTCGGCCGGGTCCTCTGGGGAGGGAAGGCTGTGCCCATCGCCTGGGGCTGTATGGCAAAAATTGTGTTGGGTGTCCTTGGCCTTGCCAGCTCAGGCCCTCAGTCGCCGGTCACCTGGGGGGCCTGCCCGTCGGAGGGCTGGTTGGCTGACTGGATGAACATGGGCTGGGCGAGGTCCTGGCCCGCAGGCATGGTGACTTGCTGGATCTGGTAGAGCTGCTGCGAGGGGTGGAGAGGAGAGAGTGAGGTCATCCCCGGGAGAGGGGCATGCAGCTCCCTATGGGCCTCGAGCTGGTTGGGGGTCCCAGATACCTCAACCACCACCCACTGCAAGGCGTCAGAGGGAGGAGGGGATGTGGCGCTCTGCTGGGGTTGGGAGCAGCAGACACAGGAGGCACCCGCCCGGTGTGAGGGGGGGTGTGTAGTGGACAGGGAAGAGGTGCAGGGAGTTGAATTTCCTGTGGATTTCACTTCTCTGGGCTCTGCCTCTCCCGTTAGCTCAGAGACTCGAGCTTGCTGCACGCTGTTCCTCTGTGACAAACACAAGCAATTCAAACCACTGTACCAGCAGCTTGGAAGTCAGCATTTCCCCAACTCTTGGTAATCCTCACTGGCAGGGGCAGTAGGATTACCCCCTCTCCTTTCCTCAGAGTATCTGATTCAGGTTGAAGCTATACTGAACCTGCATTTTCTACATGGGCCCTGCTAATGAGGGGGCCTGGTATTAAACACTACAGTCAAGACCCATGAAGGGTGGAGAACACGTTCACACAGCCACTTAGGAAGGTTAGGGCCAACTGGCCACTTGGTTTCTCAGGTGCCTCCCAAAGAAACCAAAAACCAAGATCTGGCTGGGTGCAGTGGCTCATGCTGTAACCCTAGCATTCTAGGAGGCTGAGGTGGGAGGATCACTCGAGCTCAGGAGTTCGAGACCAGCCTGAGCAAGAGTGAGACCTTGTCTCTACTAAAAATATAAAAAATTAGCGGGGCATGGTGGCATACGCCTGTACTCCCAGCTACTTGGGAGGCCGAGGCAGGAGGAACACTTGAGCCCAGGCGTTTGAGGTTGCTGTGAGCTATAACGACACTACTGCACTTGAGCCAGGGCGACAGAGTGAGACTCTGTCTTGGAAAAAAAAAAAAAAAAAAGCCAAGATCCCCACAGAAACCCTGGCATGTAGGCCTAGCATGTGGTGCTAGCAGAAGCCAGAGGTGAGTCCTGATGCTAGCTCTTCTCTCTTTTGGGCAGCAGACAGCGTAAGTGTGGGTGTGTCATCCTACCATGTGCTCAGTGGTCTCTGGGATTGTACTGTGAGGGGAAAGCAGGAGGGAAAAGGGAAGATGCCTTCCTTGCATGAGTCTAATATTACTGAATTTCAGGAACCGAGAGAGCTTGAGAGGTCACATGTTCTCTGCATTTCAACTAGCCCATGCTATTAAAAAAGCATCATGGACCGGGCGTGGTGGCTCACGCCTGTAATCCTAACACTCTGGGAGGCCGAGGCAGGCGGATTGTTTGAGCTCAGGAGTTCGAGACCAGCCTGAGCAAGAGCGAGACCCCGTCTCTACTAAAAATAGAAAGAAATTAATCGGACAACTAAAAATATATAGAAAAAAAATTAGCCGGGCATAGTGGTGCACGCCTGTAGTCCCAGCTACTCAGGAGGCTGAGGCAGGAGGATCGCTTGAGCCCAGGAGTTTGAGGTTGCTGTGAGCTTGGCTGACGCCACGGCACTCTAGCCCGGGCAACACAGTGAGACTCTGTCTCAAAAAAAAAAAAGCATCATGGCTTAGGGGAAGAAACAGTCCTAGAGAGGGAAACAGGAGACTCGCATTCTAGTCCTGGCTCTGCAATGAACAGCTGCGTGAGCATGGACAAGTCACTTCCCATCTCTGGGGTTTAGTTTACCCATCTATAAAAATGGCAATTTGGGTTATATGTCTAAGACTATTTTTAGTTCCCACAAGTCTATAAATGTAAAGGATACGTGCCTTGATTTAAAGACTGTTCTTGTTTGAACAATTCCTGTCCACTCATTGTTAGTGGAGGATAGGACAGTTGCCCTAACCATCCAAACCCAGATACTACCTGCTACCCTGCCCCCCAACTCCTCACCCTCTGCCCCTGCCCAGGGTGGGTACCCTACCTGTCCGTCTGTGAACTGGCTGAACTGCTGCTGTCCTTGCTGGACCTCTGTCTGTGTAATCTGTAGGAATCAAGATGGCAGAGTAGGCACGTCAGCTGCAAGGGTCTGGGCCCACCAGCCCACCACCAAGGAGAGGGTTGTAAAGATCAAGTGAGATAACGCATATAAAGTGCTCAGAAGGTGCTGGATGAGTAGTAGGAAAGCAAGGGTCATTCCCAATCTCCTAGCACTGATGGCTACCCAAAGAGTTGGCACCACATAGGCACACTGAGAACCCTGGAGCATATAATAACACAACTCTCAAATTCATCTCTCTCAGCTCCACCTACACCCCCAATTACCCACTCACCTCAAGGTGTGAGGTTCAAACAGAACACCTAGCTTCTGTGTGCTATGGTTTGGGGCAGACATCCTAAGAGTACTTCAGCTAGTGAAGGCAGACTGCAAAATGTTGGGTGAAGTGGTGAGTGGTCCCTTCCGTTCCTGGAAGGTGGGCTCCAAACCAAACCCTATCACCCATATTATCTGAATGGAATATGAAACACCCTGGCGAGCAAGTGGCCTTGGCCCTGGCAGTCCTCGTGGCAAACCTATGAAGTACTTTTTCCGAGACAGGCAATGTGCAGCCCTCTGGGCCAAGGGAGGGGAGGAGGAAGGAGGAGGAGGGATGGGGGAGGAGCAAGGAAGGTATTTATCGTATGTACTTAGAACATTATGTGGGGATTTTAAATGGATTTTAGAATAAATTTACTGGCATGCAGAGCTGCATCATATAATAACAAGTGCTGGGAGCAGCTGGGTAAACTAGAAAGAGGACTGGACCGTGCTTGTGTGTGTCTACGGAACACTGTACTGGCAACGTCCTCTGTGCACCATCTCCTTGAATCATCACAGCCAGCCTGCAAGGTAAGGGCTGTCCTCTCAAGTGCCCTCATGGTGGCCAAAAGCCGCCCTGCAGGCCTACCCATGAAGCTATCGGGAGTAAGAAAGGGGACAGGTGTGAGAGGGCTTCACGACAATTTGTTACTATTGTTCTTATTTTGGGTCCTTTTCCTTCCAACAGTCTATAAGCTGCTTGAGGGCAGGAGCTAAGTTTTGTTTTCATATCCCCTATGCAAAGTAAGTATTCAAGAAATGTCTGTAGAATAATAAATGAGCCTAAGGTAAATGGAAAATACTCCTCATAGATAAGAAGGTTAACTGTGCCCTGTGGCCAGCAGGATGGCTATTCACATCAGCTGAAAAGAAAGTTTCATTTACCTTTAAATTCCATTTACGTATTATTTATTCAGCATTCATTCAACAAACATTTATTGAGCACCTACTAAGTGCCAGGTTATCACAATTACAACCTGTTTTTAGGAGATTTTAAGTGCCCTCAGGCACCCACTTCTTCCTTTCCCCCCTCCTCTCCCCACTTTCTGCATTTGGTTCTGTTTCCAAAACTGACCTCTGAGAAACCAAGAACCCTTCCTTCTTGTTTCCTCCCACTCCCATGACATAAAAAGTTTTCTGGATCCCAGGAAAGAATCTTATAAGATTAAAAAAAGAGGCAGATGGAGGGACCCAAGGGTATGACCATTCTTAAGATGTGACTCAGTGTCAGTGTGCCCTAAGGAAATTATAGAAAAGCCCAAGTCCTTATGGTAGGCCAGGGAGTGGGTATGGAAAGGGCTCTTTAACGATCCCACAGACTGTATGGCACTCAGAAGCCTTGCTTTTGGCTCATTCCTCTCATTTTCCCAAATGAGATCTTTGGAGACCTGCTCTACAAACTCAGCTCTGTCACCACTGTCAATAGATACATCACCAGAAATGCAACTGGGCCAGACGGGTCCAGCTCTTAAACGATTGCTGCTTTTTTTGGGTCTGAGGCAAAAGAATCCATTAACAATGCCTCCCCTTGACCAGCTCCCCCCATCCTCCACCAGTGACGCCCGTGTCCCTCAACACCCTGGGACCCAGAGAGGCATCCCCGTCAGCCTTTGTGATTCACAGCCTTCATCCTGTAGGGCACAGGAGAGGAGATGGGCAAACTTTCTGGTTAGGGACGCATGAGGAAGTCAGGGTAAAATCTAAGCAAGCTTTCCAAAGACCACAGGAGGTGCCAGAACACGACAGTTATCCGGGTTTAAAGATAGAAACCCGGCCTGAATGTTAGGCAGTCTGCAAATGCTTGCTGCGGTCTGACATGCATGCACCCATATTAGGCTTCTCTCAGGTACCCTCGAGACTTCCCTTGACTTGCATTTCCTGTCCCTCAAGAGCTAGATGGTAAGAGACACACTTTGCATCCAATCTTCCAACTACCCCCATCTGTCCCTTGGGGTACAGAATAGATACAAAGGGTGTGGGAGTGGGTGCCTTTAGCTGAAGCATGAGGAGGCAAGAGAGTCGTGTGCTGCACATTCCTTTTGAGCCAGCAGCCAGCTGCTGCTGGTTTCCAACTCAAGCCTGTGTCTCTGGGGCACATACCTGTTGGGCATTGGTGGCAAGTGTCTGGATCTGTCCCTGCACGACTTGGGTGCCTGATACAGGCTGGGCTAAGCGGATATACTGCAGCTGGCCGGCATTGAGCTGCACCTAGAGCAGAGGCAGAGGCAAAGAGGCCATAAGAGACTGAGCACAATCTGAACCAGGCACACTTTCCATGACCAGAGATGGTGATTGCCCTCTACCCCTTAAACTTTACAAAGAAGCCTACCCTGAAAAAAATACCTTTTAAACAGAGGTCAAAACAAGCAAAAACACAAAATCCCCACCCCACAAGACACACAACACAGAAGAGGATGTGTTCCCTGAGTGGACTTTGGGAAAAACTCCCAGAAGATCTTGTCACTTACATGAGAACAGCATGGCTGCATGCTCATCATTTGTTGGCTCTTGGCTGTTTGATTACAGTTTATTTTAGGAATGTACCTCAAAGCCTGTATGACATTATCGGAATGTCTGTACCTTAAGTGTGGGTCTTTACCCCCTCCATCTCCATACTTCTCACTACTGTGAAGAGTTCCAGTGTCCACTGGGAGCCCAAAGCAGATGTCCATCATTCCGCGCCAGAGCCCTCGTGCTGCCCAGCCCCATGCTGCACATCTTGGAGCTGGCCTGCTTTATTATCTCTGTTCCCAAGAGCCAGGACCAATAGGGGTCTGTCGGACTTTTAGGATCCTTGGTGTTCAGCACTAGCTTCTGGCCAAACACCTCCCCAGGGGAAGCAGAATCAATAAACCTTTCACAGAAAACCCCATCATGGGAAACCAAAGCTACAAAACTGCCCTTAGAGTCCCTCATGCTTCCGATTAAATCTCAGATAATACAATAATACCACATGCTGCATTTAATTGTGTGCTAAAAGCCTTAACTCAGGCTCTCAACGCTCCAGTGTACCATGAAAGTATTAGTGCTTTGAGCTAGGGATGAAGAGAAGACCAAAGCAGTTACAACGTGAGAGGAACTGCAGCTTGGCAAGGATAATGGTTAGCAGAGGACTGCAGACATTCACACCCTCAATTTAGGGGAATCAAATCAAACAAGTTCTGGGAGCACGGGCAGATCTGTTCTGACTCCATCTGGGGGCCCCAGAAACCACCCTCCCTGTCTACCCTGCCTGCCTATGTTGCAAGGGGGAGCTTCTTGAGGCTGACAGGCTAGTCTTGCCTCTTTGCCCTGGAGCAAATTTCCCTCTAGCCTTCAAGAGCTGACTTCATCACAGGAACCTTACTTCTGTGAGGAAAATGCTGATGGGATGAAGCTGAACTCCTGCATGCAGTGTTAAATCAAATTGCTTCTCTGAAAATTCCAACCTCAAAGGATTTAAACTATCAGTAAAAAACTAACTCTGAAGTTCTTGGTAGACGATTCCAGAATGGTCCATGTGAGGCAAGATGCAGAAACACAAAATCTAAACCCATTAAGAATCTGGTTCAAAGGAGATAGGGCAAGAATATTATGACCTGCAGTCATTTCTTTCCTGAGAATATGCCAACAGGAGCTGCTGGGAAGTTGTGGTGCCAAGCCTGAATTTCCCACCAAATCCTATCATGCAGCTGCTAGGCAATAATGTCAAGTGGCTTGCGGGGATAAGGGCAGTGGGGTGGATGCTTGGGAAACCTCATCTGCTGACAATGATGATGGCTGGTCCCACAAGTCACCAGAACTCTAGGCAAGGATCACAGGATCAAAGACTAAAGCCTTGTCCCAGGAGTGGGAGAAGGTGTACTGATAGCCACAGGGATTTAACATTTTCTAGCTGGGAAGAGTTCCTTGCAGAAACCCAAATGTGAGTGAAAAGCTGTGACCAAATGGTTCCAAGCCGTTCTTCAACAGAAGCAAGCAGCTTTCCTTTTAGGCTTAGATTAAGACATCTGGGGAGGCCCCGCCCCTCAGCCTAGGGATTCTCACAGCTTTTTACATTAAACACAGAGCAAATAAGCCCACCCCCTGGGTTTTCTAAAGGAAAGCAAAGTTTCCTTCCTGAAGGTCATCACTAATGAGATGCCTGAAGAGTCTAGAAATGCACACTCCTGCAGAAGGTGTCTGAGACCAGTGAATGAGGTTCACTGGTCTCAGTAAGGTTGATATGAATTCTGCAACAAATCCTCTGGGTAGCTAAGGCTCTGTGCCCCAGAGGGTTAAAGTTTCTGCAAAGTGGGAACTCTTCTCTGGCTTAAATGAACTTGTTTTTGTGCCTTTACATGCAAAAATGAGAATGATTCAAGAGGTCTTGGGGTTGGTGGTTGAAACGATGAGGCAAGACTGAGCTCAGTTACCTGGAATTGATGGATATCACGTGCACGTGTGTGAGAGAGAGACACACGCCACTGTCCCAAGCTTTCTTTTAGCCCATTACTCTATTATTAAAAATAGTTCCTAAATTGAGCTGAGGATACTTTTCAAGCTTTTTTCAAAGAAGAAGTGGTTAGCCAAGTCTAAATGAGTCCATACCTGCCTACATTTACAACAGGAAGGGTAAGGGGCAGGAAATAGAAGGATTGCTCCACTTCACTCATTTTCCAGTTTTGGGTGGCAAAATGACCAATATACAGACAAGTGTTAAGACAAGGATATATTTTACAAAAGAACAAGTACAAGTAAAAAAGCCAACAAATCTAAGAAATGAAATCCCTCAAGGCACACAGGAAGCAGCAGTCCACAGTGAAGGAATGGATAACTTAAATGAAAGCCAAAAATACACTTTGCTGCAGGCTCCACTGGGAACTGACTCATGAATATGCAACAAGTGTATTTATGGCCTTCCCCATACACCTCCCTCTTCTTCTCTGCTAATCAAAAGACAGGACTGCCTCACAGGGCCTTTGAGCCTTGGCACGGGATGGTGGTTACAGTGATTTCCCTGATAGCTGGAGAGAGGGGAAATAGAGAGGAGCTACCTCACAGTGCTGAACCTGAACCTGGATTAAAGGAAAGCAGGGAGTAAACACAGTGAAGCAAGTTGTGGTAGTGGAGGTAATGAGAATATGGGTTAAAAACAACACACACACACACACACACACACACACAATACTGTGTGTATGTATATATAAAATCTTTAAGTATTTCCTTTTATAAAGCTGTGAACAGAGCCATGCAGACCTCTGAGGTGGAGCTTACCGGGATCTGCTGGATCTCTCCTGTGTTAGTGATGATCTGCTGCATCACCTGCATGGTCTGACCAGTGCCACTCTGCGCCTGTTGGGCTTGACCCTGTGGCTGGGCTTGGACAATCTGCACCTGCTGACCTTCTCCAACCTGCATCGTCACGGGTGTGGTCTAGAAGAGTCATGAGAAAGCCGCATGAGCTCTGGCTCAGAGCCCACAGGACTGCCAAGGGGTTAATAATGAGCAGTTAACCAGGAGCAAACCCCCTTCATTAATGCTTAAACTCCTCTCGCCCTTAATTACAACACTCAACCTACGGAGTCCTCTGGGTTTACAGCATTACTAAAGTTACTCTCTGAAATGAATCATGGGAAAGCCAAACAGATTTCTAGGCTCATAGTACAGAGTATCTGCCTGGGCCCCAAACAGAAATCTCTATGCCTCAAATGTGGCAACTTTTCACGTCCCGTTCGGTGATGATAAGGCATATATAGTACAGAAAAAATCAAAAAGCAACCATGACAGTTCACTTGAGAAATGGCCAAAGTCAAGTCTGAAGCAGGTGAATTTGGAGGGCAAAACTAAATGGAAAGTGGGGTCAGTAGGAATTTAGTAAGTTCAGGGTCCTGCACTCCGTACACACGTTAAGACATTAAAAGGAAAATGAAGCACATGGACACATCTCTGAAGCTGGCGCTTGTACAGGGCTTTCACCACCATTCAGGCAGCAGAGCAACTCCTGCCCACACTGGCCAGATGGCTGCTCTGGACCACAGCATGGCTTCCCACAGGAGAATAAACACCATTAAAACCTACACTCTTAACTAAGCCTACCCCAGGATCAACAGAATTTCATAAAGCAAGAACCTTAACTTTCTAGAAATGGCAGTCCCAGATTTAAGACATTTCTGTCTTACATATATGGCTTGACAGATCCTATGTCCCTCATACACACTTACTGGATTGTATGTAGTCTTATGGAACATACTCTTTTGAGAGATGGTGAAGACATGAACTTGTCAAAACGGTTAATCATTCCCTCAAATCTCAAAACTTCAGCGCTAGGTATGACTTTTATAGATTACCTAGAGCAGTGAACCCAGCATATCTGGCTCATCTGGTGGTGGTAGTGATGGAAGGTGGGTGGAGCCAAGTTTAAAAACTACACCGTACTACCGACCCCTGACCCTGATTCGGACATGCTCTCTCCCGACTCTGAATTAAGAATCACCTCAATAAGGTGACTCTGGGAGTCTCAATGAATCATGGACTTCACCTGATGTTGCTACTCTGATGTTCTTAATTCAGACTGCATAGGTCTACTGAACATTACAACTATGCATCTACTGTTACAAGGGAAGGGAACATATTCTGGGAACTATAGATGAGATTCAAGGGATCGCTAGGTAAGGAGAAATTACTATTAGGCCATTAAATGTGAAATGTCTGATTTCAAATCAAAAATGTAACTTATTATATCTCAAACAAGCAACAGTACAAAGAATGAGCCTAAGCTATCGACAGAGTTTGGCCATCTTAACAGTAGCTTGTTTATGCCAACAGCGAAGAAGCCTAGAGAGCGAGTGGCAATGAAATTGCAAAAGGCGTTTCAACTGCTTCTTGAGAACTGAATATTTTTCCTTGCAAGAAGTGGTCCAAAGCCTGGAAGAACTGGTAGTTAGTTGGTGCAAGGTCTGGTGAACATGGTGGATGACAAAGAGTTTCCAAGTCCAGCCTCGGTAGTCTCAGCAGCATTGTTTGTGCAACATGTGGTCGAGCATTGTCTTCCAAGAGGATTGGCCTGTCTCTATTGACCAATCTCAGCTGCTTAATCGCAAGCATCCTCATCATTTCATCCAACTGGTTGCAGTAGACATCCGCTGTAATTGGTTGACCAGGTTTCATGAAGCTATAGTGGATAACAGCAGTGCTGGACCACCAAACAGACACCATTAGCTTTTTTGATGAATATTCAGTTTTGGACTGTGTTTTGCACTTCATCTTTATTCAACCATTGTGCCGAATGTTTTCGACTGTCATCAAGAATCAATTTTTCATCACGCACAGCAATACAGTATAGAAATGGTTTGTTCGCCTTTATGTTGTAACAGCAAAGAAAGGCAAGCTTTGAGACAATCTCTCTCCTGACACTTGTTTAATTCATGGGGAACCCATCTATCCAGCTTCTCTGCCTTGACGATTTGTTTCAAATGGTCCAATATTGTTGGAATAGTAATGTCAAACCTTGATGCTAATTCACTGTCTGCATTGCACTGGTTCCACGACGAAACTCATATTTGAAAATAACACCAATTTTTGACTTATCTGTGGTTTCACAAAAATTGCTCTAAAAATTTTTTTGAAAGATAATCACAAGCTATAACCTATATTTGAAAGACTGAGGATGTACCTTCACAATAAAAACAATACAAGAAGCATCAAAGTGAAATGTCAGGGATATCAACCATCGAACTTAGTACTTAAGGAAATTGGACATTCCATACTTAATAACCTCGTATTATCGTAAACTGGAGGAGGGTAGAGAGAAAGATGAGAAGAGTGTTCTGAGTAAAAAGTACATGCAGTAGGCTAGGACAACACGAAACATCTCTTCCATTCTTGTACCGCAATTTTAAACTCAGACTATCCCCAAACCTCCAGAAATAAATTTCCAATTTATGATAAAAAACAAAAGATTCACTTTACCAAAATATGTGTTCCTTACAACTTTGCTTTAATATATATTCTATCCTGCAAAGGATATTTGCACTCAACTTGAAACAGCTATCACTACAAGTCCAGGAAGGTGTGACAGCACGAGGCCACCCTGAAGCAGCAGGACAGTGTAACAACAGCCAAAGAGATGCTGGGTGGGTCCAACTTTACTGTCCTCACAAGCCCTATCAGCTCCAAGCTGAGCAGGTCTGGGTTGGCAGAGAAGAGGACAGATGAAATTCTCGCTGACTAAAAAAAAAATGCATACTGCCAACTCATCACTGTACTGTATCAACCCAATTTTCCCAAGAGGATTTCCAAGGTACTTCTAAATCATTTTAGGAAAATGAGGGCTTGTGTTAGCATGGCAGCTGTCAAATCACGTATGGTGTGCCCTGCTGTCAGGGCACAACAGCCGTGAGCTTCTTAGGATGATCAGCCAATCAGAGCCAGGCGTGGCAGACTCCCTTGAAGTTCATTCTGTAAAGGGACAAAGCCTTTGGCAGGTAAAGCTCTCACCGCTGTAGAGGCCCAAGCCTTATCCAAAGGTGCCTCAGGCATCATGGTGCAGCGAACACCTTGAGGTAGGGACTGAGCTACAATCATCTTTGAACCCCTCCTGCCTAGCATTGGTGTCTGGCAGAGAGCAATCATTCAATGTTTTTGTATGGATAAATAAATGAGCAGGGGATAAATCCTAAGATCATAATTAATATTTAAATCCACCTCCACCCCAATTTTTTTTCTTCTAGGCAAACCCAGCTCCATACTAGAAGACACAGGCTCCCCAGGATGTGTTCCCTGCCTATCTGTTCAGACTTGCCTAGACGTTCCCCTATGCCGGCTCTACTTTCCTACCACTCCCTAGAACTGTTTCCCACTGCTAAGTCTTTGCTTGTTCCATGCCCTCTACTGGCAATACCATCCTTTTACGCTTTATTTGATTATCTTTCATTGTTCCTTCATATTATTCCTTCCAGGAACACTCTCTGACCACCTCCTCTTCTACTACCTCCCTCACATCTTTGTTAGGTTCTCCTTTTGAGTGCTTCCCTAACTCCCTGTACATAATCCTAAGAGTGCCTTATACTTCCCACATGGCGGTATAACTTTTAAGTATTTGTACCCCCAACTAGATCGTGAATTCCTTGAAAATAAGGACTGTTTTATTCATGCTTGTATCCCCAATATGTAGCACAGGACTTCACAGGACTTTATCCACAGAGGATGCTCAATGTTTGATGAAGAAATAAATTAATGGTTGACAGAGAATTTAGATTCAGAGCTCACAGTGCACAGTTCTCTGCAGCCTCTCATGACCCCCCAAAAACATGAATGTTATCACTCTCGCAACAATACTATGGGGGAAAGAAAGAATCCTCTCTACTATGGTACAAAAACAAAGTTACCTGACACAGATATGATGGGACAGAGAAATGACAAAGAGGAGAGAGCTGTGCAAGCTGGCAATGACACACAATTTACCCTTAATTGCAGAAATTACAGTTTTGGCCTGGATACGGACAGTAGGTATGGAGTGCACTTAAAACACCTCCTACAGAGATCCCACTTCACCTCAACAGCTGAATCTGGGGAAAAGCTCAGGTTTCCAGACTTCAATTTCCACACTCTGCAACCACTTCAGTGCCTCTCTGACCCAGTCAAGCTTTCCCCACCCCAAACCTAGGAGGTGCTCTCTTGCTGGGTGGGCATCCTCTGCAGCCCACAGACCTGGCCCTGCTGAGGCTGCGCGATGATGATCTGCCCAGGCTGGATGGTGGTCGTGGAGCTGGTGGTCTGCTGGCCTTGCTGCTGCCCCTGGACCTGGACGGCAGTGGGCTGCTGAGCCAGCGTGAAGTAGTACTGGACGGGCTCGGCAGGCGTTACAGACTGGCGCACCTCCTCCTGTGGGGTGGAAGGAGACACAGGTAAGAGAAAAAGAATCGACTCAGCAGCCACCACAGTGAATTTCCACTCTTCCCCCAAACAGGCCATGTGCAGTTGCCTGCTGAATGCTGAGCTCTCCACATCTAAAGCCAAAGGAGAGTGGAATTCGAAGAGACCAGTTGTGCTACATCAAACTAAAAATAACAGATTCTTCTATAGGCTTCACAAAACATACAGCCAATTTTCTCAAGTACTGAGTAATCACCCTTTGCGTGACGAGTTGCAAACGGGCAAATAATTATCGTAACTAAAAACCACGCACCAGCAGTGCCTGTCAGTAAATGCCGTCAAGGTCTGTGATCTGAGAACAGTGCTAACTGCAAGCATTGGGAAGATGCTACCCAAATATCATGCCTCTCAGGCCAGCTCCCAATCTCCCAAAAAGGCAGCGCTCTGATTTTATTCCCACCACTTCAGGAGGGGACAGAACAGGTTAAAGGGAAGCAGGACTTTTCCTGGGCTGCAATTTCAGAATCAAATGTTAGGATTGAGAGCACTCGTAGGCAAGCACCCAGCTTTTCACAGCACATCGAAAGCTCTGTGGTCACTGATGAAATGTCTATCCAGCGTCACATCTGCTTCTGGTTGTACTTAGCCACAGGAGCGCAACCCAGGGGGCCTGATGGACAGCTCTCCACTGGGGTACTGCCTTGGCTGACTAGGGAGGTCGCGTTCTGTCCGATCTGCCGAGTGAAGAGACTGCTCCTTCTTCAGCTGACGTTTTCCATGGCAGAAGGAGTAAACAACCCTCTCCCAGCCACCTTGAGCTCACAGCTGAGAGTGTAGGATGTTTACACACACTACAGCATGGTTACAGCCCACAGGGTCTGGGGGTGGTCGGCCCCTGACCACTGACACAGAGATCGACGTCTGATCCGGAGTGACCTGTGACACATGGTGGCCCTGCCTGGGACAATAAAAACAATAAACACATACGACCACTCTGGGCTAGCTAAGTAAAAATATTAGCTAAATTTGCTCATTTCGTTGTTTTGCACAGTTAGCCAGGTTCCAGAAAAGAGGAAAAGACACTTGTTCAAGGTACAGAGAGACCCTGTGGACTGCCTCAAAGCTCCCCAAAGTGACATTTACAAAGTTGGTACTGAGTCCAGGGCCTCACTAGGTTAGGTGCCCTGAACTGTGCTTCCATAGTACTGTCCTCATTACACTTTTTTGTACTAGCATGTCAAATTAACTGCCTGGCCTGCTAAAATATAAACTCCATCTCTCTCTTGCCCCCAACAATCCCCACTACTCCGTGTAGGCACTCCGTAAGTGCCTGCTGAATGATGCATGGATTTAGATAGACAGGCAGACAGTTAGAGGCTGGAAAGTACTTATCTGAATCCAAGTTGGTGGTATGACAAAGTCTCTCTTGAACCCAATAGCTGTTACCAATACAAGAGAGTCCTAAATTCTCTTTTGCTACACTTCTAGGATTCTGTGGCCATAGTGTGGGGAGAAGCTGGTGTCCCCTGCAAATGGGGCTGGGTATTCTTTTGTTTGCCTGGTGACTGGGGGCCAAGATACTAAAACTAGTACTGTCAATACCTAGCCTCGGAGAAACGTGGGTCTCTGCATGACAAGGTTTCCCAATGGCCATCCACCCAGACTAGGGAGATACTTGTAACATTCTGGGTTTCTAACCAAGTCCTTAAACATAAACCAACCTTCTAGGTTAATATATTCTGTGCTTCAGACCCAAACAGTTTTAACCCTCAACATGATTATGCTGAGGCAAAAGAAAAAGGAAATCACCTTTTATGTTCATCTAGGTCTCAATTTTCAGAACAATTTAAAAGTGACAATGTCAACTCCATTTCAACTCTAACTTCTCAGCATTTATATGCATAAAGGTCAGCCTAGCAACTAGGTCTTGGCTGTGGCAGGGATAAAATACTGATACCCTTTTCAGCCAAGAAGCAGAGACACCTGCACTTTTCAAAGCTGTTGAAACAGATTCAATGTATTTATTTTCCACTGAGTTCTCCCTTCTTATTTTATAAAAAACACAAATCACTAAAGTCCAGACCTAACTTGGAAAAGCTCTTGGGTAATGAGAGGGTATAGAGGACCGAGAGCCCCAGAACCACTTGTAGGAAATCAGGGAGCAGGAAGACACTGGCATTTCCTAGCTCTGACTTCTGACTGTTCTGTCTCCAGCTATCCCTGACTAAAGCTGATCTAGCATTGAACGTGGTTTTTTTGCCAGACAAAAAGCAAATCCTTTAAATACCCCTCCCAGAAGTCAAAATACCCCTTGCCAAAAGCTGTGAGAGCAGGTAAAGAGCTCCTTCAACACTGCTTACTATATTCTTTTAGATTGTATGTTAACTAGGCAGTGTCTAGGACACTGAATATCAAGTAGTGGCACCTACGTTAGTGTTTTTAGGACAAGACATGGCTGTTGTCGAATCACTGGAATAGAAGGAGGCATATCTAAGGCTCTTCTGTATTATGAAGACTCATTATTCCGCCAATGGAAGTCAAGCCAGTAAGGGAATGATGCTTGGTTTAGAAATGGGTGAAAAGATAATGACATTTCAATGGGCAGGAACTTTCAAACTCATACCTTTAGTGGGGCAGAAGTCAGGCCTCAATTACCTTCTATTTTCAAATAATCTTTACTTACTACCCTGAAGAATAAGAAAAATTCCCAAGCATCTCTGAGAAGTCAAGGGCCTTAGACTTACAACTCAAAATTTCTGGCTATTTCCTTTCCCCAGCAGTGGGAGATCACTCCAGGTGCTAGAACACTCCCTTAAGGATCGGATCAATCCAGAATGCGGCACTTGCTCAACTTTAGCCATGGCCTCCCCAACCAGAGGGCTTGCTTTTACAATCTTTTCAGAAGCTGAAGCTGACAAACAGTGCCAGAGAATGAGCAGCATCACATCCCAGAGCCATCACTATAGTGTTGTGTAGCCAGCCACAAGGAGAAAAAGTGCATTTGCTTCAGTAGCAAGAGTGAACTGCTGCCTCCTTCAGAAAGGGTGAGTTTTAGAGAGTAGGCGCTTTTAAAGGACTTTAGGAGGTGCCAGCTAATTTGTAGCTTGGGGAAACTTCATGTCTACAGAGGATTTGAAAATGCTATCTTAGAATTTCAGGCTGGCTTGCAGCAATCTCAACCTTTCAAAGGCCAAGCAGCAGCTGTCCCAAATAGGATGCCAATCAGTGGCTTGAACACCTACAAGGAACTAAATCCAGGCAGCAAGAAGCTGTTTCAGCTAGACACACTTTAAAGGAGATGGATCACAGCATTTCAAGTCCAGCTAGGATGGAACAAGGAGCTGTTTGACACGCTGAGAGAGCCAGAGGCACCGAGGAATTTGGAGGAAGTGACAGGATGTGACCCTTCTCTCCAGCCAGTCTATTCAGCAAGTCTATTCAGCCCACAGAGAACAAGGAGGTAGGTAGCACAATGAGAGCGAGCAAAGCCTGATTTCATTAAAGAACTCACCATCTTGTTTTTAAAGGGGACTTCTGATAGACACAAGGAGAAAAAAAATTTCACCAAGGAAAGCAGGTGTATGATACTGTTTCTTCTGAAGGAAGAGAAGTGGTCTGAGTTCTTGTGGTTGTGACTTCTCAGAGAGGAGGGAAGCACCCCAAGAGGAGGAACTGAGCCTATGGGCACCAACCTGTAATGTTTCAAAGCCAATGCGCAGCTGGGGACGACCGTGGCAGCCTGCCGCTGTAAACATCCGACTGAAAGCTCCTCTGAACACCTTACAGCTTCCAGTCAAGGATGTTTACAGTAGCAAAGACTGCCCAGAAAGAACGGAGACGCAGTGAGGCACACCCTGCTCTAGTAAGGAGGTGACAAAGGGCTTGCTAATCCAAAGGCCCCCATACAGGGTCAGAATTATAAATGTTGATTAGAATGCCCACTTCTCCTACACTTTCTCTGTTTATTAATATGGGCCAGCATGGGGAGAATGGGTATCACTGAATGACTGTTTCTAAGGATAATATACCAAGAAATAATTCGTTAAAAACACTTAAAAATTTATTAACAAAGTAAAGCAAGCAGAACAAGGCACAGCTTTGCTCCTGTCAGATTCTGTCACTATTTCCCAAGTGTCTCTACTACACCTAGTGAGTCATGCAATCTGCATGCCTAAAACAATGAGCTATTATACAGGATGGAGCTTATTTACAATCACAACCGAGAGCTATATGCACCCAAGGTGCTGAAAAAAAACAATTGGTTTGGAGAGGGGCAGGCAGAAGAGAGGAGAAAGGAGACATTCATTGTTTCTTGCGATTGCTTAGAAGGCAGTTTAAGTAGTGGTTCTCAAATCTGGTTGCACATTAAAAGCATCTGGGGAGTTTTTATTGAAAAGTACTGATTCCTGGGCCCCATCATCACAGATTCTGATTCAGCTGAAGTGGGTAGAGCCTGGGCGCTGATATTTTTTTAAACCTCAACAGGTGATTCTAGTGTGCAGCCAGGGCACCATATAGAGAAACACTACACGGAATCAGAGAAAACTAAGTTCATTCACTCCAAATACCACTGTACACCCAGGGAAGCTGTTTCTTAAAAATCTAAAATCTATAACTTGCTAGGAATATTCTCCCATCCCAGCTGAAGAATTCTCATAGACTTCCTAACATACCTTGAAATGAACTTCACTTTACCATTTGTAACAAAGTTTTTAATTTTCATTTTGTCTATTTTCACTGAAATATCATATCAGACGCACTGAGTTAAAAGTATCCAAAATGAGTAACAGAAGGCGATGTTAAGGATGAATCCGGTCTAGAGAAGAGCAAAAGGAACAGCAAATGACTTGTGCTGAGAGAGGAGAAGGAGCATATCTGACACCATGTGCAAAGTGCTCTTCAGTCAGCAGCAATAGCAGTGCCCTCCCAGCTCACCTGACGCTTTGGAGGTTTCAGTTCATCTCTTGGAACAATATCGATGAGAAAGTCAAACTGATCAAATTTTGTAATTGCCATGGCGATATCATTCCTCTGTAACAAAGAAAAGCAGAGTGAAAAATTAGCCTGGGGAGAAACTAGTTCACCTGGCTTTACACCCTCCAAGTAAGATAAGACGACAACTTTTAAGCCAAACTAATACTCATGGCCAAGTCTATAGCTGACATAAGTACAACCAAGCTCTCATAAACTTCAAATGATCAGACTTAGTGGACAAATACCAACAAAGAAGAGATACAGTAACTCATGCTTTAAAACAGGATGTTTGAGCCTCCAACCACTATTATTCTCACCTGATCCTGTCCCACCCAAGGCCCTACCCACTAATGTCAAATTATCATCATTCAGCTAAATTAATAAAAATCTAGCAATCTCAACAGACAGGTTTCTGGTCATTATGTGGTTAAAAAAGCTAGGCATCATTCAATCTTACAATCTTTTTTAGGCCATAAAAAATATTTTGTCTCTGGTTCACAAGTAGTTATAATCTATTTTGAATTTCTTAGAGGAAATCCTAATCCAATAATTTTTTGCAACATTTTCTAGTCACCGGATCTATACACGTTAATAGTTCCCACAAAGCTATGATTTTTATTTTGGATTTTTACTGCAATTCAAAATTGCAATGATAAATCCATGGCTTAAATGTGGCTTCATGTGATATGAATATTAGAAGACTGAAGCTCCTAGAACAGAGGCTGGGTGGGCAGAGAACACAGGAGTCATATGACTAATGATACTGAAACCAAGGCCTACTCTAATGGAGTTTTCTCTCCAAGTGTGCTACTCCTTTTCTTTCAGTAAGAAAATTAAAAGATTTTTAATAAAAACCAATACATTATGTATAGTTAAAATTTCTGTACTTTATTGATAATTTTAAAGCAAAAGAAAAACAGGAAAAAGCATTGAACTCTAGTGAATGATATGCATGTTGAAGTATTCAGGGGAAAGTAAACTTTGAAATGCACTTAAAAATAAATGACTTAGCCAGTCGTGGTGGCACTACTCAGGAGGCGGAGGTGGGGGAATTGCTTGAGCCCAGGAGTTCAAGGCTGCAGTGAACTATCACTGCACTCTAGCCTGGGTGACAGAGTGAGACTCTGTCTCTAAAAAAAAAATTTTTTTTTTTAAATAGAAAAAAATAGATGAAGAATGGACAGAAGGATAGATAAATATGACAATAAAACAAAATGAAAATTAAACAAAGCATAGCAAAAATGTTAAAGGTAGAATCTAGGTGGTAAGTATACAGGTATTCATTGTAAACTTTATTTATGCTTGAAATTTTTCATAATAAAATGCTAGGGGAAAAGTCAACACGCTAACAGAAATCCTTGGCAACCTCTATATACCACACCTCAAGAGAAGGTGACTCATCAAGCAAAATAGGAGGGGATGGAAATTTTCTGTTTTTTCCTTCCCTTGTATCTGTGATGGCCCCAAGCCACTGAAATGCAAAACTCTAGTCTACCCTTCTTGCCAGCCGCCAGCTTGATAATAAACCCTCCCAACTGAAGCAGGGAGCATCTTAAGACTGCCAGAACTCATTTAAGAGTGTCACATTTTTTATAATGTCGCCTATTCAAATCTATCTAAATGGCTTATCTATGGATAGAATGAAGGGGAAAATATTGTAATCACTTCCAAACAACAAAATGTTCTAGAGCATTGTGGAAACAAAGATATACTTAAATTGGTCTTTCTAAAATTTTAAATTTGCCTTTAATGCTAATACTATTTTATTGAGTTATTATTCATCTTCAGTAAAATACAGACATCTTAATAACACAGTTTGATGGATTTTGATAAATGAAACACCCAGGTAGGTAACACCTAGGTAAGAAAATATAAAGTTCCCTATAACCTTTTCCAGTTAATACCCTCCCCTGCCCCGAACCTCGCTAAATGTGAGGCAACCACAACTCTGATTTCTATCATTGTGACAATATATGGTATGATACACTGTGTAATTTTTTCCTCTGGTTTCTTTTGTTTAACATACTATCTTCGATATTCATCCATGTTGTATGAAGCAATAGTTTCTTTTTATTGCTGAGTAGTAATCCATTTTATGAATATGTTAGAATTTGTTTATATTTAGGTTATTAAGTATGAAATGTCTGATTTCCTTGAGTGCTAAGTTTGACAGTTGATATCTCTGACAATTCACTTTGATTCTTATTTTTGTTATGAAGGTACATCCTCAGTCTTTCAAATGCATGTTGTGGCTTGTGATTATTTTCTAATTTTTTTTAGCTCAATATTTGTAAAACCATGGATAAGTCAAAAATTCGTGTTATTTTTTAATGTGAGTTCTGTCGTGGAACCAATGCAACGCACACAGCTTGAAATATCAACAAAGCGCGTGGGAACGATGTGGCCAATGAACGTACAGTATGTGATGGTTTGAGAAGTTCCGTTCTGGTGATTTTAATCTTGAAAATTAGCCACGTGGGCAACCTGAGACCAAGCTGTAGTGGAAGCAAATCCACCTCAACCTATGAGCGAATTAGCAGCAAGGTTTCACGTCACTATTCCAACAATATTGGACCATTTGAAACAAATCAGCAACGTAAAGCAGGTGGATAGAGGGTGCTGCATAAATTAAACAAACATCAGAAGAGAAACTGTCTCAAAGCTTGCCTTTCTTTGCTGTCATGACATAAAGGTGAACCATTTCTACACTGTATTGTGACGTGTGATGAAAATGGATTCTTTTTGACAACTGCAAGCATTTGGCACAATGGATGGATAAAGATGACGTGATGAAACACAGTCTAAAACCAAATATTCATCAAAAAAAGATAATGGTGTCTGTTTGGTGGTCCAGTGCTAATATTATCCACTACAGCTTCATGAAACCTGGTCAATCAATTATAGCAGATGTCTACTGCAATCAGTTGGATGAAATGATGAGGATGCTTGCGATTAAGCAGCTGAGATTGGTCAATATAGACAGGCCAATCCTCTTGCAAGATAATGCTTGACCACATGTTGCATAAACAACACAGCTCAAACTACAGAAGCTGGATTTGGAAATTTCTCTGTCATCTACCGTATTCACCAGAACTTGCACCAACTAACTACTGGTTCTTTCAGGCTTTGGACCACTTCTGGCAAGGAAAAATATTCAATTTTCAACAAGCAGTTGAAAATGCCTTTTCCGATTTCTTTGCCACTTGCTCTCCAGGCCTCTTCACTGGTGGCATAAACAAGCTACTATTAAGATGGCAAAACTGTGTCAATAGTTCAGGCACATACTTAGATTGTACTGCTTCTTGTTTGAGATATAATAAGCTACATTTTTGATTCAAAACAGACATTTCATATTTAATGACCTAATATATTCCTGTATTGATGGATATTTGTTTTCAATTTTTAGCTAGTATAAGGTTATTATAAATATTTTTATATAAGAATGTCCACATTTCTTTTGAGTGTGTACCTAGGAGTGGAATGACTGGGTCAGAAAATAGGGATATGGTCAACTTTATCAGAAAGATTCAAATCATTTTTCAGGCCGGCGCAGTGGCTCACACCTGTAATCCTAGCACTCTGGGAGGCCAAAGCGGGAGGATCGCTCGAGGTCAGGAGTTCGAGACCAGCTTAAGCAAGAGTGAGACCCCATCTCTACTAAAAGTAGAAAGAAATTAACTGACAACTAAAAATACATAGAAAAAATTAGCCGGGCATGGTGGCACATGCCTGTAGTCCCAGCTACTCGGGAGGCGGAGGCAGGAGGATTGCTTGAGCCCAGGAGTTTGAGGTTGCTGTGAGCTAGGCTGATGCCATGGCACTCTAGCCTGGGCAACAGAGTGAGACTCTGTCTCAAAATAATAATTATAATAATAATAATTATTTTTCAAAGTAATTGTACCACTATACATTCCAACCAGCAATATATGAGTTTCAGACAATCCACTTCCCCATCGACACTTGGTATAGCCAGTCTTTTTAGTTTAGCCATTTTAGTGAGTATAAACCAATATCTCATTATGGTTTTAATGTGTATTTCCAAAATGACTAATGATGCTGCATACCTTCTCCTAGGCTTATTGGTCATTTGTATATCCTCTTTCTTGAAAGGCTATTTAAGTGTTTTACCCATTTTATTTTTTAATCTGAATTGATCTTGAAGATAGCTTTAATTAGATGGCTCTTGATCCACAGACTTAATGCACGGCACCATAAATTAAATTTTGTGACTTCAACATGCATTATCATTCAATAGAGTTCAATATTTTTCCTGTTTTTTTCTTGCCTTAAAATTTTCATATAGTAAAGTACATAAATCTTTATGATGCAATAGCTAGCTACACTAGAATGCAGGCTCCTCAAGGATAGGGACTTTTTTCTGTTTTGTGTATTATTAACCCAGAGAGCCTAGAAGAGTGCCTGGCACATTGTGAGTGTTCAATAAATATTTGTAAAATAAATGAATAAACACGTTCATTTTTCAATTCTGTAGGTTAAGGGAAACAAACGGAGTAAACATAATTTACTTTCTTAGCTTTGTTGTTAAAATACTATCACTGTTTTATGTCTGTCACGCCCCTTTCCTCTTATACCTGGGAGATCTTTTCTCCAAGAGTAGGGCTTGGCTATTTGGGCAAGAGTTTCTAGAGCCAATGACCAAGGGTTCTACATATAATATGAATGTTGATTTGCTGGATTAAAAAAACAAAAAAACAAAAAAGAAGAAGAAAAGGATTCCCAGGAAGGCAGACAAGGAACAAAAAGGCTAATGAAAATAGTGAGATTGCTGATTCTTTCCTGGGATTGTCCTTTCCTAGAATCTCTCAAGGCTCCAACCAGAAGTTGTTAACATCTAGAAACAGGTAAATCCTCTATTACTTGAGCCTCTGTTTATAGTGAAGGCTCATCAAGTGAAGAGAGTTTAGGCACTGAGCTGTGAAAACCATGAGGGAATTGGAAAGTAAGATTCTTGGTGGGGAAATACTACCACCATGACTATAAGGTATGTCCGCCTCCCAACAGTGGAGATGCCAATTACATGTCAGCTGGATAGAGGTATAGGGAAGAACAATCTTTGGTCCAAAGCCACACAAGAGAAGCAGGTAAAGGCACTGCTTGCCCCAGCTTTCCCGACATAAATCTGCAATATTACCTGTAGAGTCCGGCGCTTGTTATCTTCTGTGTGAATCCAGGCTCGAAGAGTCAACTCTGTGATAAAAATCTGGGCTGCCTTGGCAAAGAGCACAGGGGCTTCTGCACTGATCATCTGCAACAGATGTAGGCCCTCCCTGTCAATCACCAGCACATCATTCAAACGAGTCAATTTGTTTCTTGCCTCATGGCCTGCCATGGGACTATGGGGCAAGGGTCAGAAAATGAGATGATGGTGGTCTTAAGAGATTCCAAGGCAAAAGAAATCCATAAGTAAGGAATAAAGCAGGTAATAGGGAGAAAGAATACTTACTTATCTAGCACCTACCACATGCCAGGCCCTGAGCAAGGCACTTTCTTAAACTCATAGTAGTCTTTCAAAGAAACTAGGGTTTACAAGAGGTGAAGTGACTTGCCCACGGCCATAGAGTCAGTAAGTGGCAGAGTTTCGGTTCTAATCAAAGCAGGGACAATATGGGGAAAGATAATGGGCTTGAGAACTAATGGATTTAGGTAAAACCTCAGGCTTCCCTTCCTTTTGGGATTTATTTTTCACATACTGAAAATGAAAACAATCTTCCAGTTTTATTGTGGGAATCATATGAGATAATCTGTGTAACAAGCACAGGGCTTGGCACATAGTAAGTGCTCAAGCAATGTAAGCTGCCTTGATGTGTCTGACTTCAAAGTTCAAGCTCTTGGTCAAACAAGGCTCTAAATCTTTGGCGAGGTGGTCTATGCAGGCTAGAGCCACAGGAAGAGCTCTGGAGTTAAAGAAGCAGTAGATGAGAATTGGGATCTTGGTTCTATCAGTCTGGGTGCATCAATTAACCTCTTGGTGTTTATTTCTGTACCTGTAAAATGGAACTAGTAATTCTTATCCTATCAAGTCTCACTGTGAGGAGGAAAGGAGCTAATAAAAGAGAAAACTGCTACAAACTGATAGCTTTCTGTGCAAATACAACAGACTATTAATTTTGTGTGGTGAAGAGACAGAGTTGCTCTTTCCCTGAGATTTATAAAGGGAAAGGAAGAATACAGAAATGGCCAATCCCAAGTAAACCCTCTCATAAGTATAATTCATATAAAAGAAACTCACAGATCAAAAGGTTAGAAAAGGTACAATATCATCAAAAATTTATCAGAGCTCAGATCAACAAACTATAGATTGTAATAAGATGCTAAGATGATGACACTGTCCTGTTGATTTGATGATACATGATTACACTACACTGTGGAAAGAATTGGGTGATATCACCTGATTTCAAAAAACAAACACGATCTTTTTAACATTTGGAAAAAACCAGGATACCCCCTAATATTCAGAGATAAAAATTAAAATAACTAAAACTGTTCGATTTTAGTTCACTCAACAAGTTTAGACAAGAAATAAAAAAGCAACAGATAGTAACAATATTTTTGCTTTTAATTAATCTGTGAACCCTAGAGAAATGAGCAATAACCTACCCATGATTTTAGCCTCAATATGAATAAGAAAAATGAATGTGAATTCACCTTCACATCTTCATCCAGTTTCATAATCTTCTTAATACGAGCCAGTGGGAGTTCCTGTACTCGGAAATCTTTCTGAAATGGCAACAAGAGGTGTGTAAACGGTGGGGACGATCAACAGGGTGGCAGAGCACAACAGGCAGCAGGAAACACTCTGCATGGTACAGTCCCTTCCTTCAGGAAATATGGCAGAACAAGAGGTAGGCGAAATGAAGAAAATACAAGCTCCAGAGCAAAATTCTTCTCTACTTAACCCATGAAGAGCTTCAAACAATTAAAGAGTTTTAGGAAAAACTTATGATGGCCTCTAACAGTGCCCTCATGAAAGGTGGCCCCAAACAATATCAGATTCTTTGCCTCAGCACAATATAGAGGTATATTATGAGTAGCTTCTTTCTTTCCAAGACAGTTTACCAGTCTGCAATATGCAAATTAAAATGAGATTTCTACCTTGGGGCATTCCTCTAAACAGCCAGTTTTTCTTCCGTTCAGAAACTACAAGGGCAAGTGCCAGCAATACTTGACCACAGTGACCCATGGTTTTTTAAAACTGAAACTGGCCATTGATGACCTTTGCACTAACCTGACAACAGAAATGGGGGAGGGGCCACTCTCTCATCACAGCAGCAATGGCTTTGTCTCCAAAATTCGCTTCAGGGTGGAGGCAGAGAGGTATGGGAAAAGGGTGAGGGTGAATTTATTAGCTGCCTTTCAGGAACAATTCTGTTACTTTTTCTTAACAAAGAGGCCTGGGATGGGGAGAACCACAAAACTTCACCGTGGATGGGATTTAGGAAAGAGCTTTTTCATCAGCACTACTCAATTATTTGCCATTTAGGCCCTTTTTTGTCTTATTTTGAAACTACTGATTTTTAAACACATGCCCAATGATGGATGCAATTCTAGAAATAAAAATCAATTTTGAGTTTCAGAGCTGCAAAGAAGAGAAAGGTACAAAGGCAGAGATTAGCTAAAATCAGCAAAATCTCTTCTACTGGGACTAGGTGTCAAATGATTGATTCTATAAGTGGTCTGAAATGTGACTCACCAAACCCAATATGCTCACCTGGGAATTTGCATCATCACATTATGGAAGCAGGAGCTATTATTTGAGACTTGATATAATTAACAAGCATAAGTGAACTATTTTCCCCAGATCAACAGAAAACTGCAAATACATGTCAAAGAAAGCATTTTGGAAAAACATCGCTAGTCTTCCCAGAATCCATTTTATGATTACAGAAAGAAGCAACTATTAGGATAAAATGTACACCAAGACATCTAATGTCTCACAACAAACCCTACACGCTGCTTGGCTACCACTCAGCTCTACAAACTGCAAATACCAATTTTTCATCTTTTCCTTTTCCAAATTAGGTATATTATTTTCTAATAAGGTTCTACTAAACTAATCCTGGAGTGACAGAGACTTAGAAGCCCAATTTATTAAAATTTCACCAAAAGGAGACAGCAGGGTATATTGATTCTATTCTTATTTTTTTCTCCTCCTCTTTGATTTACTCCTTCAAGCAACTCAACTAATAGTGAATATATGATACCTACTACTATGCAAAAGATACAAATCTATTCCTACCTTTGAAGAGCTTTTAGTTTGTCAGAGGTAGTCACATAAAAACGTTATAATCCCCTATCCGATATGGGGTGGGGAGGAGTGTAAAACCCCACAGGGTCACAAAGAAGGGAATAACCAGCTAGCAATGAGGGGCTGCAGGGAGAGAGAGGAGTTGGGAAATGTTCCACAGAGGAGATGACATCTGAATCATGTGTAACAGATACTGAGAATTTGCCTGTTGAAAAAGTATGAGAATGTTATTCAGACAGCGGCAACAGCAAGCACAGAAGCACAGACACACAAAAAACACAGGCTGTTTAAGTTTCAGATGTATGACCTGAGTGCAGAGGGGAGAAGCAGGAAAAAGGATGCTGGACTGGGGTCAGATCCTGAAGAAATTTTTTAGATGGTTTAATCACAGAAATCAATCCCTAGTCTTCCTTCTTGTGTGACATATCGCAGAAGATGATGATGATGCTACATAGAAATGCCAAAGAGAAGACTAGGGATGGTAATTCTTTTGGAAGGCCTCCCATGATGACACATAACAGCACAAGATTATAACGAAAAGATTATGACCACTCTCTTGCACGTGTGCTCTCATTTGGCTTGGTTGTTTAATATTATCATTTCCACAAGATTGTTCCATGATTACTTAACCAAAGCCAAAGATGATAAAAAGAACTCCTTCTCCAACTTGAACAAGTAAAATATTACTTTAGAAGTTCTATGAGACTTTTTTTTAAAAGAGACGGGGTCTCACTGTTGCCCGGGCTGGAGCACAGTGGTGTGATCACAGCGCACTACAGCCTTGAACTCTCAGGCTCAAGTGATCCTCCTGAGTAGGGAGGGCTACAGGTATGTGCCACCACACCCAGATAATTTTTAAATTTTTTGTGGAAACAGAGTCTTGCTATGTGGCCCAGGCTGGTCCCAAACTATTGGCATCAAGCAATCCTCCCATCTTAGCCTTTCAAAGTACTGGGATTACAAGTGTGAGCCACTGTGCTCAGCCTCTACGAGACTAGTCTTCAATCAAAAGCAATAAGAGTCAAGAATAAAGAGATTATATCATTTCCACCTTGCAGAGGTGTAAAATGAGGCAGAAATTCACAAACTCCAGGATTAGTTTAGTAGAACCTTATTAGAAAATAATATACCTAATTTGGAAAAGGAAAAGATGAAAAATTGGTATTTGCAGTTTGTAGAGCTGAGTGGTAGCCAAGCAGCGTGTAGGGTTTGTTGTGAGACATTAGATGTGAATTCACAAAAAAGCTCCGCTTTAAGCTACCTACCCCAAACCTTTTCTTTTGTGAGAAACTACCTTTCCATGTTCCCCAAACCTTGAGATCTCAAGAGACACCGTGTGAAAAGTGGATCTTGAGATGTGTGTGTGTGGTTCATCACCGCCAACAATCCCCAGTTTTCCATGATCCTATCCTAGCTTTCCAGTCACAAGAAAAGGTTTATAATAAGCTTGATGGAGAGGGGAGTCCCTCTACCATCAGTACATTGAGGTCCACTAAACGGGCTTTCAATTCATGTTCCCCACATCACTGGCAACCACGCAACTGATGTGAGTAATATTTAACTTCTTCTCCAGATGCTGATCCAAGTAGAACAACAATGGACACATACTGTTTTTTCTATTTTTGGGAGTGATATCGGTAAGCAGAAGAGCAGATTCTCTCTCAGAGCATTCTTTCTCATGTTCCTTTTTTTTTTTTTTTAAGACAGAGTCTCACTCTGTTGCCCGGGCTAGAGTGAGTGCCATGGCGTCAGCCTAGCTCACAGCAACCTCAAACTTCTGGGCTCAGGTGATCCTACTGCCTCAGCCTCCCGAGTAGCTGGGACTACAAGCATGTACCACCATGCCCGGCTAATTTTGTCTATATATTTTTAGTTCTCTGATTAATTTCTTTCTATTTTTAGTAGAGATGGGGTCTCGCTCTTGCTCAGGCTGGTCTCGAACTCCTGAACTCAAACAATCCACCCACCTCGGCCTCCCAGAGTGCTAGGATTACAGGCGTGAGCCACCGCGCCCGGCCTTTCTCATGTTCCTGACCACAACCAAAGAACTATATTAAAAATGCTGCCACCTGAAACTGCTGAGTTTCAAGATGAATTCAAATCTGAATTCATTCAATGAGAGTTTGGAGCCAAAGAAAAGTCAATGGGTCTCAGGCTGCACTAAGGAACATCCAGAGTTTCAAATTATGATGAGAAATCTTTTCCAGGTCTACCTAGTCAGGCACTCCAGCGAAGTCAAGATTCTAAATTTCTTGAAAGCAATGATTCTCAACCTTGGCTGCACGTCAGAATCATCTGAAAAGCTTTTGAAAAACAAGATGCCTGAGCTCTCTCCCAGATCAACCGAACCAGGAACTCTAAGTGGTAGAGTCCTGGCATCATTTTTTTTGAAAACTCCCCTGGTGACTATGACACAAGTGAGGGTTAAGGACCACTGCTTTAAAGCCTTGCTACTCAAAGTGAGGTCTTTAGACCAGCAATGGCATCACCTGGGAACTCAAAGGAAATGCAGAATCTCAGGCTCCCCTCCAAACTAGTAAATCAGAATCAGTATTTTAAATAAGATCTTCCCTCATGTGGTCCACACAGAAAAAGTGTGAGAAGCACTGCTCTACAGGAAGAGTTCATACAGCCCAGGACTTATTTTGTAACAGTCCACCAGTCTTTACCACCAAGTTCTTGCTCAAATGGTTATCTGATTTAATTGTAATGTTAGAAATGTCATCATCCAATCTAGAGGCACTAAGGAATGAAAAGATGAAACTGTCAGTTAAAAGAAAGTGACCTAGGCATTAAATTACAGCTAACTGAAGGCTGAATGGGATGCAGAGAATAAGTTAGTGGGGGATTAGATTTTCTTTTCAAAATTCAGCATCATCGTCCCCCTTACCAGCTCCCAAGAAGGCAAAGTTAGCTTTGTCTTCCCCACTTCTAAAGAGGCCCAGCAGGGTAAAACTCAACACCAAGAAGTTTGCTACTTATTGTTCTCAGAATTCTGCTCAGCAGGAATATAGTATTTTACATAATCACTTTGGTACACAATCATTTTGGTATAGTTTTTAACCAACTTCAACCCTAGCTGAATACCACCTGGATTTCTGGACAGTTACAGAGCTTTTAAGAGTTATGAGAGCAAGCTGAGATGAAAGAGAAATTGCTTTTGCAGGACTCAGACCAAAATGACTGAGGCCAGTATTTCCGACACATCATGAAATATTACCTAGCAAACTTCCATTACTTGTTTTTAGAGCAATCTGTGTTTCAGTCTTAGAGAGACCACAACATCTTCTGAATATTCTTGTAAGTTTTATTTATGTTTAGATAGTTTAAACATGATAGATTTTTAAAAATCCGTTTGACATTTTTAGGTGTCAACCTAAGAGGCTCTGACATATCTCACAAATTTGGTTTTACGTAATGTTGAGCTCTGGAAAGGCACAGACTAAATACTAAAACATTTGGTCATACACAGGCATCATGTATTGCAGTCCTGAGCAGAGGGGAAAGTAAGAGTTACACAAAGGGAAATCACCCTGACTTAACCGGGCTTCATTCTCACTCAAACTTGGAACTGATATTGCTTTCCACTAAATCTGAAGTGGAAGAGTCTGATTCATTCAGATATTTATTGTGCATCTACTATATGCCAGACATTGTTCTAAGCATCTGATATAAAAGACACAACACGGCAGAGGTCTAGGAGTCTTTTTCAAGGGTCACGGGAGAAAAATTTTAGTTAGTCATCAATAGAAGAATGAGTAAAGACAACTTCCTCTTTACTCATCTTTCTCTTCACCCACAAAACGTGAACCAAAACTGAACCCCTTAAAGTATTCTCTTTTAACTTCTGATAAACCAGATGTCTAGGTACTAAAATTTGGTCAACACCAGAATCTGCTTTGTTGGCATTCAAACTTGAAAAGTAAACCAAGTAGGTTACAAATCAAAGCCCAGGGCCTGGAAGAGATACTTACACACTCATGTAAATAGCAGCACTATAAACAACAGCCAAGCAGTAGAAACAACCCAAATGTCCATCAACAGATGAACAGATAAACAAAATGTGGTATGAATGATGAACCTTGAAGAGATCACACTAAGTGAAATAAGCCAAAGTCACAAAAAGACCAATACAGATGTTCCTCTACTTACAATGGGGTTATGTCCCAATAAACCATCATAAGTTGAAAATATCCTAAGCTAAAAATGCATTTAATACATCTAACCTACCAAACATCATAGCTTAGCCTAGCCTACCTTAAAACATGCTCAGAACACTTGCATTGGCTTACAGTGCGGCAAAACCATTTGTGCTATATGATTCCAATTTATGTATCTAAAGTAGTCAAATTCACAGAAGCAAGTAGAATGTTGGTTACCAGGGGCTGGAGTTGTTTAATGAGTATAGAGTTTCAGTTCTGCAATATGAAAAAATTCTGGAGATTGTTTCATGAATATACTTAACACTTATTGAACTGCACATTTAAAAATGGTTAAGGTGTTAAATTTTATGTGTTTTGTTTTGTTTTGTTTTTTAACACAACTAAAAAAAATAAAATAAAATTCAAAGCCCAATGAAATGCAGAAAAGTTAAGTGTTGAGCTTAAACCTCCAGAGTTTATCTGGCCACTTGCCTGATTCTGGATTTATATCTCTGGGCTTAAGCTGGTATGCAGACTTGCTGCCTTGGCCTAGTCCCAAAACACCCCAGGAGGGCATTAGTTTTACACCATGTTGACCACAGAACTAAAACCTGATGAGCTTAACCATGAGATTATCCCCCTAAAATATGAACAAAACACTACACTTTTGAGTTTATAATTTCATTTTTTCCTCCCTTTTCTTTTATATCTGCGTCAGTATAAGTAACTACCACCTTTAGACTAAAGGAAGGAAACAATGACTTTCCAGTGGAAGTTCACTCTGAACACTCTAAGAAAGGCCAAGTTCAACTGCTGAAAACCCCCCCATACGAACACACACAACTCCCAGGTACATCTCAAATATGAATTCCCTGAAGTCAGTGGGCATTTATCACCATAAGTTACAATATTTTTTTTCATTCATTACTTGCTTATAGCCTTTCTTATCAGAATGTATGTTCCATGAGTAACAATGATCTTGTCTCTCTGGTTCAGTACTAGATCCACAGTATCTAGCATAGCCACAGTAGGTGCAAAGTATTGTATTTGTTGAGTGAACAAATAAACTGACCTTGCATATCAGAGGTTAAACACCATTAACCCTAAGGAATTGCAACATTAGTTCTGTATCAGGAAGGAGTCTAGTGTCTGTTCTGCCAGGATGCTAATACCTCCAGGGCAGGAATGACACATCCAACACAGGGAGCTCCTTCAGTATTTGCTAAAATGACACCAAATGGAACATTCATCATTCATGATACGACATTATTCTGAAAATATTCCAATTCTAACCTGTCTCACCTTCTGCTACCACTCTCATACCACATACTTTACTCCTACCCTCAACCTCTACTAACCACTCTAAGTAATGCCTAGCCACTCTGAACTTGATGTTTCTCTAAATATCAAACCCTCCATTCTGGGCCTCCATGCCTTTATGCATGCCCTATTCTCTGCCCAAGATATACTATGTTATACTTTCCATCTGGTGAATGCTTACTGATATTTCAAGACCCAACAAAAATGTTCCCTTTTCTTAAAGCCTTCCCTAACTCACCAGAGAGAAATATCCTCTGTGCTTCCATAGCACTTTGACTTTTATTGCCTCAAGACTTATCACTGTGCCTGACACAGCAAGTATTTAATAAATACCTGCTCTCTAAATGACTCTGGTTGTAATTATCGGACTGTAAGCTCCTCAAGGGCCAGGGTTCTACTGGATTCTTCTATGTCAGTGGTTCTCAACAGGGGGTGACTTTAGTCCAAAAGGACATTTGCCAATGTCTGGAGACTTTTCTACTGGCAGCTAGTGAGTAGTGGCCAGGGATGCTGCTAAACATCCCATAATGCACAAGACAGCCCCTTACAAGAAAGAATTATCTGGCCCCAAATGTCAACAATGCTGCTGTTGAGAAACCCTGATCTAAATGCATCTTTTAACACCCAGAAAGAATACCTGGCTCACAACAGATTTGTTGTTGAAGACATTGCCCAGTGGTTTTCACCAAGTTCTAGAAATTTGACAGGGCCACTAAATAAGGCCTAAGAAATGAGCTGTAGCTACTGAAGGTGAGATCTCTGCTTTTCTACATTTCCTAAAAGATATGCCTCACATTAAACTACGCCCAAGTCAAAGCATCTGCTACACACCCACATGCCTAAGGAAAGCCCCTAAGATATAAAAGACATCCTTTATAGTTACCTCACTTAAGGTAAACCATATTTTCATTTTCCTAATCAGGGTAGGAATGAACTATGCCTTTGTAAATGTGCTTGAAATTAAAGATGTTTTTCTTCTAAGTTTTGGTTAATCAGCCCATAGCTCTTTACACTCTTTAAAAAAGTTTCTCAGTCTTCCTTACCACTGTTAAATTCCGGATTTCTTCCATGACACGAGGCCAGAAGGACTGTAGGCTTTGCTGGGCATCACTGCTGCTAGTACCACCAAATCCTCCTTCTGTGGACATTTCGACAACTGAAAATAAGCACATAAACAAAATATATTAGAAATAATAAAGTCAGGCTTTCTGTCCAGGTAAGTCATTTGTATCTTTCTCTGTGGATGTTTTCACTAATTCCTTCAATTTTTCAGTCTGACAAGGTATATAATTGTGCTGAAGAGATTTTTAGCACAGACTTAAATCTTAACACAATCATTTGGAGGAAAGTTTTTCCTTCTACTAGCTTATATCACAGAGACTATCAAAGAGCTCCAACTAGAAAATCCACAGTTGCTAGAAATCCAAACTGAAATCCTAATGTGAATCAAGGGCTTTTAACTTCTTATGGGAGGAGGGGTGGGGTGAGGAAAGCATTTTGTGCCCTAGTTCAGTCCATAATTTTCAATGCCATTCCCTGCAAGGTTTTTTCAAGTTCTCTATGGCTTTTCATGCTCCATGACATAGCCTTCAGCAAGTATTTTAAGGGTCCCCAGTGATTAACACTGTACAGAAATGCAAACCTAAAGTCTTACAAAAAAAGAGCCAAGCTGGGCATGATGCATGCACCTGTAATCTGAGGGAGAGGATCACTGGAGCCCAGGTGTTTGAAGCCAGTCTGGGGACAACATAGGAAGACCCTGTGTCTTTAAAAAAAAAGAGAGAGAGAGAGAGAGACAAGTTTTTTTTTTTTTTTTTTTTGAGACAGAGTCTCGTTTTGTTGCCCGGGCTAGAGTGAGTGCCGTGGCGTCAGCCTAGCTCACAGCAACCTCAAACTCCTGGGCTCAAGCAATCCTTCTGCCTCAGCCTCCCGAGTAGCTGGGACTACAGGCATGCGCCACCATGCCTGGCTAATTTTTTATATATATATATATTTTTTAGTTGTCCAGATCATTTTTATTTTTTAGTAGAGACGGGGTCTCGCTCTTGCTCAGGCTGGTCTCGAACTCCTGACCTTGAGCGATCCACCCGCACGGCCTCCCAGAGTGCTAGGATTACAGGCATGAGCCACCGCTCCCAGCCGAGAGACAAGTTTTAGACACTGAGGTCCCATATCTCTGGGGCTACTGATGATTATTATTCTTTCTAATCTCAAGCAAATGTGCCTCAAAGGACATAAAAGTGCTGAAGACTAAGCCAATAACTGAGTAGGTAACATGAAGTCTCTGAACTGAAACTCCCTGCCAGTTCTTTCCTAATCTGAACCTTCCCATTAGGCATAAAGCCAAACACAGCATACCAGCAACTGGAAGCTTTAAAGATAGTTGAAAAACAACAAAGAATTAAAATTAGGATAGAGAAGAGGGTCAGAATTTGTACTTAGTAAACTGTTTCGTGATGCAGGAAGGCAGATGAGTGAGGATCCCCACATCAGCTCTAACTGTAGATAATACAAGTTGAGTATCCCTTATCTGAAGTGCTTTCAACCAGAAGTGTTTTAGTTTTTGGATTTTTTTGGATTTGGGGGTAAATTTGTATTATACTTACCAGCTGAGCATCCTAAATCTGAAAATCCAAAATTCAAAATGCTCCAATGAACACTTCCTTTGAACGTCATATTGGCACTCAAAAAGTTTCAGATGTCAAAGCATTTCAGATTTGGATTTTCAGATTAAAGGTATTCAACCTGTATTGTAATGTCTTAAAAGATTTATGGGGGGAAAGTAAAAAGAAAAAAAAAAAAAACCCAACTCCAGATGGCTTAAATGCTTATCAGGCAAATACTTAAATGCAAGAAACAGTTTAATTAAATGCAAAGAATGAGAAACCTAGTGATCTCCTAAGAATTTCTATTCTGGGGAATTACTTGAAAAGGTTTAACATTCCAGTGACAGGATGCTGGCGAAGAGCTATGTGAGTCATTAAGAACTAATTCTGAGGGGCTGAAAGAAAAGCACCAAAGCCAGGTATCACATGACCAAGTGTGTTACTTTCCAGGCTCCATGTGGATGCACGCTGAGCTGATCACTCTCCATCAGCAGAGTGGAATGAAGGCTGGTAACTTTAGGTTTAGCCTGTGTGGATGTTCAATTCACTCTTAAATGTTTACCTGGGATTGTCCCAGAGGTCTAATTTTTTCTTTTCTTTTTCCTTCTAAAGGAAATTATGAGAGGAAAAAAATGGAAGGAAAATAAGAGTACAATCTTCAAAGCAGATTTCACTCTGGTGTAATGACATCAGTGGGTGATGATGTAATGGGAAAAGGTTTGGAGCCAATTTCTGGTGCTGGAGGCCTATAAACAGCTCTCTATACATCAACAGAAACTCTTAAGTACCTGGGATGCAATATGATCTTGGTGTTTCTGAAGGGAGTTAAAGGAAGTGTTGAATCACAGTTGGAATGGACTAGATAAAATCTTGAGTGCTAAATAACTGAGTAAGATCCTCTCAACTCAACTCCTATGACATTTTCATTTCTTACCACATGCACATGACCTATACACTACTCTCTCAGATGTACTAAGAACAATGAAATCAAGGTAATCTAGAGAAGTTTACTTATTTATTAACAGTTTCCTACCTCAAGACAATGAAGAGAGTGAGACTCAATCTAGCTTTTTAAAAATGGGGCAAATAAAAAAATCTTTCTGGAAATAAAAATAATTATCAAAAAACTTTGATCAGTCTCCAAACATCTGTGTAGTCAATAGAACATGAATGAATCTTTGGCTGGCTCAGAGCCACACACTGTTTGTTGTAAGTAGGAGTTGGGTACAAAACAGAAGTTATCAAATTTTTCTGGAACTGAAAATGTATTAAAGGGTAAATTTTAAAATTGAGACGCTCATCTCCATTAGAAAATTCCAAATGGATAATGGCAAATAATGCAAGTCAATAATAATGTCCTTCACATTTACTGCATCATGGAAGTTTAGGACTGAAAAAAAGACATCAAGAGACACTCAGGCCCATCCCTCTATACAATGCTCAGAGCTCCTCTTCACCCTCTGCTCCCCCGCCACCCTGTTCGTTCTACCTTAAGTGGTCATTCAGCTTAAATTTGAGCACCTCCCTCTCCAGTCCTAGGAAACTGGCTTACTGGTAACACATTCTTTCCCATCTTTGGATAGCTCTGACTGTTCTTCTTTACATTAAGTTTAATTTACAAGCGAAGTTCCATTTGAGCTTTCAATTTGGAGTTATAGCCTTTTTCCATCCAGCAACCTCTTTTTATAAATTCCTGACTTCAAAAGACAAAGGTCCCCCATCAGGGATACAAGATCCTCTCACAAAGAAAAAGAGAAAAAGGTTTAGAGCATGTTTTCTAGCATCTTTGCAGAGATTATTAGTAATATCTTTTGCAAGAACATAAATTGTTATCGTAAATTCCTAGAAAAGGTGAATACTTTTATTCAAAAGCCTTTCCCTAAAGCAGATCCATTCTTTGCATGGACCTTTAAAAATTAGACCAAATGTCAAGCAATAAATCTTTTGAGAAACAAATTGGTGGTCTGATATTTTCTTATGGAGGAATGATTTAACTAAAATTATAAAACCTAACTATTCATCTTCCAATTCAGAACCATGAGCCAAATAAACCCCTTTTATTAAAAACAAAAACCAAAACCTAATCATAAACAAAAGCAAATTTTCCTGGCCAAACACTCCAAAAAATGAAAAAATATAAAGCAACCTTAATCATCACCTCTTATTTTATTTTATTTATTTAGATACAGGGTCTCACTCTGTAGCCCAGACTGGAGTGCAGTGACATTACAGCTCACTGCAACCTCAATCTCCTTAGGCTCAAGCAATCTTCTCACCTCAGCCTTCCGAGTACCTGGGACTACAGGCATGCACCACCACGCCTGGTGGTTTTTAAAAATTTTTTGTAGAGATAGGGTATTGCTATGTTGCCTGGGCTGGTCTTGAATTCCTGGCCTCAAATGATCCTCCCGCCTTGTCCTCCCAAAGTGCTGGGATTACAAGTGTGAGCCACTGCACCCTGCCCACCTCTCATTTTAATAATGCATTAATTGCAAATGAATTGATATTGCTACAGAAGTTGCCCATTTACAACATCTACAGCCCAGGGAAAATGTGTTGGGTTCGTCTTCTAAGGTACGAGAGAACGCACGTATTTAAAAGTAAGAAGAGATTTATTCCAGGATCCTTTTCATTCCATGTTATGTCTCTAACACTGGATAAAGTTACACATTTATATAAAGTTGACAAGGACAAAACTGTCTTAAGACCAAGCCACGTTAGCTTAGATCACTCTTATGAGAAATGCAATATAGAATTTCCCAGATATAATTCATTATTAATATTAGATTTATTATTCATGTTCATTAATTACTTTATAAATACTTGAATAAGGCTATCTAACTGTTTAATAAAGACTTAAGGATGAGTTGTACTGAATAGTTGTTGTTGGAAGTAATCTCAGTTTCCAGTATCTATGAACTTACATAGTTTAATTAATCTGTTTTTTAAAAGACTGTTTTCCAAAGCTAGAAAGAGAAGAATCAAAGTCCATCATGGAAAGATTTGTCCTACAATGTTCAACTCAATTGGTATCTCTCTCTAAAGTTTTCTCTAAATGTCACTACCTGGAAGTGGTCCCTCCTTCTTGTGAACCTTAAGAGCCTTTGATCTACACCTCTCTTTCTGGCCTCACCATTACCTTGTATAATCATTATTAATGTGTATATCTTATCTTATTTCCCCTTCCGGTGTACGAGCTCCTTGAGAGTAGTATCTGCATATAATTCATCCCTGGATGCCTCACAGCATCTAGCATAGTCTAACAACTAATTACTCCTGAGTGAGGGGGCAAGAGAGTAGCTGGGTATGGCCTTTCTGAGAAAAAGGGCATCTTAGAAAGCTTGGTCCTGAAATGGGCTTATTGGGATTACCTGAACAACCAAAGGAAATGGTTATACAAACTATTCTAGGAAGCTCAGAATAAATGAAGCTCTCTCCGGGCACTTAAAGCAAAAGGGACTACAATCAGAAATCTACCAGAAGCTGACTTCCTGAAGTGGATTTAAGATAAAAGGGAATGACAGAAAGGACACATACACACATCCAAGAAGGTCCTGGAAGCTGCAAGACAGACTAGAAAGCTGGAAACATGGGTGTATACCATTCCCAAGTGTAAATCTTTTGAAAGTCAGAACCGCTTCAGAAAGGTGACCAGGAAAGATTAGCAAAGTTTGAAAAATTAATGACAATAGCTACATAGGAGGAGGATAAATACCTCTGGTCGTCCAACAGCAAAAAGATAAGAAAATCATCAAGTAAGATGATTCAGTCAGACCATTCAGAAGAGTGGGGAATCTAGTTTAGCTGTTACTTTAATATCCAGTTACTCTTAATTATTCTTGAAGAAAGGAAGAAAAAGACTTCAGGAGTTTTCAAAACATCCCTAAAGCAAAGTGCTCCTCTTTTAAGATTCTCTTGGAAATCTCTCAAGCTCTTGCTCTTCACCAGGTACCGTGCTTGCCAAATCTTCCCTTAGTGATATGCCTGGGTGTGGAACAGGATGTATCAAAATTACCAACCTCATAAATACAAAGAAATTTAAGGTTTTGTTGCACTATTACCTGGTTTCTAAAATTCTGTACCTTTAGGCTTTAGTTCTCTATTCTTTGGTATGTACTTCATTCTTTACACTAAAATCTTTTATAATATGCCTAAATAAACAATACAGCTCTTTGAAGTAAAATAAAACCAAACAGATGTTGTTGGAAGATAATACCTAAAAATCTAACATCACAACAACTGTTCAAGGAAAACAGACCACAGGAAGCTTCCCTATAATGAAGCCTAATTCTTGACTAATGCTGCTTCCCATTAAAGTACTGTAAGTCCTCCCTTAATGTCCTCAGTAGGTTCTTGGAAACTGCAACATAAGCAAAACAACATAAAATGAAACTAATTTTACTACAGGCTAACTGATAAACACAAGAATTAAATAAAAACTAAAACACTTCTAATATTAAACACTGAACAAATGCGAGCTATACATACAGTTAAGGAAGATTAATAAAAACAAGTAACATAATTATTTATCCAGTTATTCCAGTTCAGGGTCCCAGGTGGCCAGACTTTATCCCAACAGCTCAGGGCACAAGGTGGGGAACTTCCCTGGACAGAACACCATTCCATCACAGAGAGCACTCACACACATCCACACACACTCAGACTGAGATGATTCAGATGTGCCAATTAACTGACCTTGTACATCTTTGAGAAAACTGGAGTACCAAGGAAAATCCGAACAGACTTGGGGAGACTGGGAAAACTTCACACAGACAGTGGCCCTAGTCAGGAATCAATTTTTTTTTCTCATAAACATTATAATGAAATGATGTTATCTGAGGACCTGCTGTACTAGAGTTGACCCAACCTGGGCAGTCGAGTTTTTCCTAAAAATAATGCTCTCACTGTCAAATGAGTGTATTATGTAAACGAATATACCTTAGCCCAGCATTGACTGAAAAACAAATTTAAATGTTGGTACCATCATTCTCCCTTAATATTCCCCAATCCAACTTGAAGCCTTGAGGTCTTTTGGGCTGAGTATCCCCAACCATTCCTGTGTGTCTACAACTTAATATATGTCAGTAAGTTTCTCCCTATGTTCAATGCACATACCTTCTTCACCCCCCTTGTGACATGTATTTTGATCATGTCTTCCTCTATTCATGAGCTGACATGCTTTTTACAGGTATACCTTGTTTTATTGCATTTCCCTGTATTGCACTTCGCAGATATTGCACTTTTTACAAACTGAAGGGTTGTGGCAACTCAAGCAAGTCTATTGGCACTATTTTTCCAACAGCATGTGCTTACTTTGTGTCTCTGTGTCCCATTTTGGTAATTCTCCCAACATTTCAAACTTTTCCATTATTATTATATCTGTTACGGTGACCTGTGATCAGCGATCTCTGACACACTATTGTAATTGTTTTAGGGTGCCATAATCCGCACCCATGTAAGACAGAACACTTAATCCATAAATGGTGTGGGTGTTCTGACTGCTCTATGACCGGCCGTTCCCCTCTCTCTCTCCCTCTCTCCCCATCTTTCTCTCTCTCCTTGGGCCTCCCTATTCCCTGAGATACAATATTGAAATTAGGCCAATTAATAACCCTACAACAGCCTATGAGTGTTCAAGTGAAAGAAGAGTCACACTTCTCTCACTTTAAATCAAAGGCTAGAAATGATTAAGCTTACTGAGGAGGGCATGTCAAAAGCTGAGACAGGTGGAGAGCTAAGCCCCTTGCACTAAACACTTAGCCAAGCTGTGAAGGCAAAGGCAAAGTTCTTGAAGGAAGTTAAAAGTATTACTCCAGTAAACACACAAATGATAAGAAAGCAAAACAGCCTTATTGCTGATATGGAGAAAGTTTCAGTGGTCTGGATACAAGATCAAACCAGCCACAACATTCCCTTAAGCGAAAACTTAACCTAAAGCAAGGCCCTAATTCTCTTCAATTCTATGAAGGCTGAGAGAGGTGAGGAAACTGCAGAAGAGAAGCTTGAAGACAGCAGAGGTTGTTGGTTCATAAGGTTTAGGGAAAGAAGCCATCTCCATAACATAAAAGTACAAGGTGAAGCAGCAAGTGCTGATACAGAAGCTGCAGCAAGTTATCCAGAAGATCTAGCTAAGATAATTGATGAAGGTGGCTACATTAAACAATAGATTTTCAATGTAAATAAAACAGCCTTCTATTGGAAGAAGAGGCCACTTAAGATTTTCATAGCTAGAGAGTAGAAGTCAATGCCTGGCTTCAAAGCTTCAAAGGATAGGCAGACTCTCTTGTTAGGGGCTAACTCAGTTGGTGACTTTAAGTTGAAGCCGGTGCTTATTTACCATTCCGAAAATCCTAGGGCCCTTAAGAATTATGCTAAATCTACTCTGCCTGTGCTTTATAAATGAGACAACAAAGTTTAGATGACAGCATGTTTACAGCATGCTTTACTGAATATTTTAAGCCCACCATTGAGACCTACTGCTCAGGAAAAAAGATTCCTTTCAAAATATTACTGCTCATTGACACACCTAGTCAACCAAGAGCTCTAATGGAGATATACAAGAAAATGAATGTTGTTTTCATGCTTACTAATACAACACCCATTCTGCAGCCTATGGATCAAAGACTAATTTCAACTTTCAAGTCTTATTATTTAATAAATACATTTCATAGGGCTACAGCTGCTACATAGTAATTCCTCTGAGGGATCTGAGCAAAGTAAATTGAAAAGTTTCTGGAAAGGATTCACTATTTTAGATGCCATTAAGAATATGTGTGATTCACGGAAGGAGGTCAAAATGATAACATTAACAGGAGCGTTGAAGAAGTTGATTCCAACCCTTACGTATGACTTTGAGGGTTCAAGACTTCAGTGGAAGAAGTAACTGCAGATGTAGTGAAAACAGCAAGAGAACTAGAATTAGAACTGGAGCCTACAATCTCATAATGAAACTTTACTGGATGAGAAGTTCCTTCTTATGGATGAGCAAAGAAAGTGGTTTCTTGAGATGGAATCTACTCCTGGTGAAGATGTCGTGACCACTGTTGAAATGACAAGAAAACATTTAGAATATTAGGTAAACTTAGTTGATAAGGCAGCAGCAGGGTTTAAGAGGATCAAATCCAATTCTGAAAGTTCTCCTATAGGTAAAACACCATACAACAGCAACGCAAGTTACTGAAGAAAAGTCTTTCATGAAAGGAACCATCAATCAATGCAGCAAACTGCACTATTTTTAAAAATTGCCACGGCTGGGTAGACGCAGTGGCTCGTGCCTATTATAATCCCAGTGCTTTGGGAAGTGAAGGCAGGAGGACTGCTTGAGGCCAGGGGTTTGAGACCAGCCTTGGCAACATAGTAAGACCACACCTCAACAAAAAATTTTTTAAAAATTACCTGTGTGTGGTGGCAAGCACCTGTAGTCCCAGCTACTCGGGAGGCCAAGGCAGGAGGATTACTTAAGTCTAGGAGTTTGAGGGTCCAGTAAGCTATGATCACACCACTACACCCAAGACCCGGCCTAGCCTGCCAATAGAATGAGACCCCATCTCAAAAAAAAAGAAAGAAAAGAAAAGAAATTGCCACAGCCAACCTATAACCTTCAGCAACCATCACCCTTCACCAGCAAAAAAAATTATGACTTACTGAAGGCTCAGATGATGGTTAACAATTTTTAGCAATAAAGCACTTTAAAATTAATGTATATACATTGTCCTTTTAGACATAATGCTATTGCACACTTAATAGACTACACTGTACTGTAAACGTAACTTTTATACGTACTGGGAAACCAAAAAATTTGTGACTCACTTTATTGAGATATTTGCTTTATTGTGGTAGTCTGGAACCAAACTCTCAATATCCTGAGGTATGCCTGTATTTTGCCCTATGGGCAGCACCATCACAAGCATTTTATGTTCCAACACTGCTCAGGTATTTACTGAAGTTAGTTTCCATTTTCTTCATTTGAATGAGCTAAAATTGGTGGGATGTTCTATTTTAAATGGTGAGTGAAAGATATAGAGAAAGGAAGAATATCAATACGAATAAACAGATGGATAAGGAAGAAAGGGGTAGGATTTAAGCTATGTACCTGCTATTTTAGATATTCTTCCAAACTACAAAGAAAAGCGAAAACTAAATGAGAATTGAATCGTTCAAAACATGACAATTCCATCCACAGACAAGTTGGTTCTCATGCTTATACAGATGGACCTTAGGATGTATGTCATTATCAATCACAATGGCTAAAAAGCATTTCAAGCCTCAAGTAGGGTTACATTCTCCATTATAAAACCAGTGGGAAATTGACAATTTCAGAAGGAGAAAAATAGCACTGCCCTGGAAATTAAAAGGCCTACATTTGTGCGCTGGTCTGCTTGCTGCCTACTAGCTGGTGGCCTCAGGCCAGTCCACTAAGCCATTCCAGGAGCGATGTATACCGAACACGTATACCAAAGGGGTCTCCAGTGGCCTGGGAGGGAAGTCCTACACTTCACTACTTGATGATGCAATAAATGAATGAATATAAGGGAAAGCAGGGTGACTAGAGAGAATAGAGGGTTCAGTAGTCTTTCTTTAAGCTCATTTAAGGTTTCTACTTAAGCAAGAAAGTACTGAGTTTAGCTCCAGAAACCTTATTACTTAAGTTCTAAACCCTTACATAGCTGGGTACCAGATGGCCACATTTACTGGTAGGCTATTACACAGTCCCCACTATTACAGTGTAAGAATGAATAGTGTGGCCTTAGTTTCCCCAACTCTGATTAATGACAAGTTCAATGTCTGAGGTTGTGTGTGTTTCTAGTTCTAAGAAGCTAAGTATAAAGCTGCTTTTCGAAGCACCTACTAGAAAATCATGCTTCCCAAAAGACTAAGGCTTGGAATTGGATGCACACTGCTTCCTTAAAGATCTGCTCAAAAGGACACACATTTTCAAACTCACAGGAAAGCCACTTTTCCTTCAAAAGCAAAAACATGTTTCTGTTTGCTATCTACTACAACAGAATCTTTGAAACAGAGGCCAGATCATAATAATAAAGTTGTAGTATAATTGGAAAAAAATGAAGGCACAGTAACTAGTATAAATAATGAAAGTGATGGAAAGGCAAGAAAAGAACATTCTCTAAAACTTGTTTCTATGGAACAGAAAATGGTATGTAACATCTTCAAACACTTTCTTTCTCATTCTTCCATTAATGCTCAAACTTAAACCATCCCTGCATATATGACAGCAATAAAACTCTATCAGTACTTTTGCATGATGGAGAAAAAGAACCAAAATAGGGAAATGCTGTCTATAGCAAGGGTCTGAAAACTACAGCACACAGGCCAAATCTGTGCCACAGCCCAAATCTGTGCCACAGCCTGTTTCTGCAAACAAAGTTTCATTGGAAGGCAGCAAACCTCATTAGTTTATGTTGTCTATGGCTGCTTTCATGCTACAACAGTAGAGTTAACAGAAACCCTAAAACCTACATAGCCTAAATTATTATCTGGCCCTTTAAAGAGAAAGGGTAAAAAGCCCAGCATGGTGGCTCGCACCTGTAATCTCAGCACTTTGGGAGGCTGAGGTGGGAAGATCAATTGAGGCCAGCAGTTCAAGACCAGCCTGGGCAACATAGCAAGACTCCTTCTCTACAAAAAATATAAAAAAATTAGCCAAGCATGGTGGGAGGCTGAGGCAGGAGGATCGTTTAAGCCCAGGAGTTTGAGTTTATAGTGAGCTGTGATCATGCCACTACACTCCAGCCTGGGCAACAGAGTGAGACTTTGTCTCTAAAAAAAAAGAAAGAAAAGAAAAATGGTGAGATAATATTTAGGCCTTGTTGTAAAGCATTGTTAGGTATTTTATTTGTCCCTTATTTACTGATGGGGAAACTGATCACCAGAGGTTGAGAAGCTCATCCTAGATCACACAGCTGTTATGTGGCTCCCCTGCCTCCCTCACCTGTTTAGCCTCCATTAGAAATAAACTGGGCCAGCCCCCTCTGCCCCACAAAAATATCTGTTAATCTCTTTGACCCTCCAGCGTAATGAGAGTAAATAAATTCTTGCAGGAAGAATGGTGAGTAACTGGTTTTTCAAGCCCTAAGTCCAAAAGGGAATCTAACATGAGCTAGAGATAGAAAGAGTAGCTGTAGCCTAAGCTGTATCCTAAAACAAAGAGCCATTTTGCTTACTGGGGCCCTTCGGAGATTCACAAATAACCTCCTGCCTGGTATCTGCCAGTGTTCTGTGTTTGTGTGTCCCAGGAGAGGTGAGAAATGTGATTGTGAAGAATGTTTTAAAGATGCCAACTTTGAGCTTTAGAGTTAACAAACTACATACCTACACACATTATCCTCAATTGATCTTCACTTAGCTCAGTGATAAATTGATCAGTATTATTACAATTCTACAGAAAAGGCTGAGGATGGGTATCTTAAGTCACTTGCTCAAGATCACAATACGATAAATGGTGGAGTCAGAAATGCAAAGATCTAAAATTCTGTTCTTGATTTATTACAACTTATTCATTCCCACTTTTTGCACTGTTTTAAGGTATATGTATATTCAAACTGTTCAGGAGATGAGCAGTCTCAGCTTGGATCACTGACTCAATCCTTAGCCCTATCATATATGCATCTTTCTTTTATTTCTCTGCTGTCTCTCTTTCAGTGCTATCGCTCTTTTCTGTTTTGTCCTTCCTCTTTACTAAGTCTCTAGGTGGGTCAGCAGTACCTATGAATTCTCAGCAGAGAACAGTGGGGGGCAGTAAAGTACAAGGTAAATACATTAAGGAAATGTATTGGACCTGGGGTTTCTTGCTCCCTGGCTAATTTATTACTAAGTCTACGATCTTGGGCAAATCCCTTAATTTCTTAGGAACTTCTCTGTTCACCTACAGCAGCACCCTGCAAGACAGTCTCAACATAAAAGTGGGAAAATACATGTTAAAAGGCCTCAAAAAATACCAAGCTTCATATAAATGCCAGATGGCACCATATCATCATTACTGTTTGGAGCTGGACAAGACATCTACTACTGGCCTGGGTAGGCCCAGATGCAGTATCAAGCCTAGACCAATTCCCTCTATGTACTACAGCAAGTGACCCAACCAGCTTCTTTCACTCTATAATTTAGACTACTTTGTCTTTAACATGTTTCCTTTAAAAGCCCATTTTCAGATGCATAGAAATATATATTAAAATAGAGAAAGATCTTTTCTTATCTCCTTTATAAACATGAAATATTGATAATTTTTAAAGCTCTTTAAACTATTAATATTAAATTTAGAACGAATGTACTAGTTCTAAATAAGCAAAGAACTCAAACCGGAAATGACTAGGAATGCTCCAAATTCAAATCCCTGAAAATGTAAGTGATCAATAGCTATGCAGGTTTTCCCTGCAGACTCATCCAAAAACATTTAAACTCTTAGACCATGTCTCCTTGGACACCTCAGACTCCTATAAGCTAGGAATATGCGGCTGTTTTGTCTTGTAGAAGGAATCTTACTTATAATTCATTACAGAGTGGAGGAATCCTGGAGTCTAGGCAGCTCCCCACCCAACCTGGCCCCACTGCCTAAGCAAAAGTTTCTGTTTTGAGCTCCGAAGAAGTTCTGCCTGTTTCCATCTCTATCCAAGATCCTCGAGTGAATGGAACATGTTCTGTTCTGAAAAGCAGGAATTTTGAGACTATCTCATAGATAGAAACCAATATTTAAGGTTTTTTTGGAATAGTATTGGTAAAAAGCTTGCCTTTACAGCTGCGGTCCCCAACCCCCCCGGGCTGAGGCTAGGTACCATTAGGAAATGGGCCACCCATCACTGCCTGAGCTCTGCACCACCCTCCCCTCACCCACGACACCCCACCCCACCCCAGTCTGTGGAAAAATTGTCTTCCATGAAACCGGTCCCTGGTGCCAAAAAGGTTGGGGACTGCTGCTTTACAGTGCAAGTGTAAAGAAATTAAACTAAATACTGTATACACATTCACTAATCAGTGATGACTGAATTTTTTTTCTCCCCAAGAAACCACTCCTGGCACACAATCAAATCTATTTCCACAATCAGTGTATTTATTCACTTTCTTTAGACTTGTTTGTGTGGCATATTATTTTTTGGCAGATTACTTTTTAAGCCTAAAATTTTCATGCTCCTATCTTCTCCCCAGTTCTTATGTAACTGTCTTTGTTTCTGGCACATCCTCAACGCAAACATTACTTATATATAGTGGGGATTCAATACACATCTACTGAATGAACAAACACAAGCGCCTCAAGAACTATTTTAAGACCCCAAGTATCCTAGGCCTCCCTCTGGGTTCTTTTCTTTGAAACTGGCAAATGGGGAAATTCCTTCTTAAGTATCTGTGCAATAACCTTTGCGCAGTGATTCAAGGAAGAGTCAAAAGAGTGGGGATGGAGAGAAACCTGTTCTACTTTAGAAGATGTAGCACAAATGGAAACAATTATCTAATCATAGGAGCCACTGAAAAATGGAAGATTGTGCTGGTAAGTTAATGTGTCTAAAAATTGGGGCGGGGGAGAGAATTTTCAATTAAAAACCTAGAGGATGTTATAAGAATGTCAATATGAGCTTGGCTGTATTGATTCTGCTCACTCACAGACATACCGTGAATTGTGCCCTCTGCTTAGCGGTCTTTTATCAATCGATTTAAATGTTTAAAGAATGAAAGGAAAGAAGGGAAGAAGGGAGGGAGGAAAGGAGGGAGGGAGGAAGAAAGGGGAAAGGAAAGAGGAAAGGAAGGGGAAAAGAAAAGGAAAGGAAAGAAAGAGAGAAAGAAGCAAGCATAAAAAAGAAACGAATCCTCCAAGGCAACCAACCCTAAATTTTCTATCTCCATGTATACAGCTGTCAGGAACTGAGAATGTAAAGACCACTTCAAAGAGTGCAAAGCAACTTAGATGGTTATGTTAAGCCCTTACATTTCTACATACTTTATACTTGTTAAAGTAGCTTCAAATTATCTCATTTGTTTAATATTCCCATCTGACAGATAAAGAAACTTTATCCAGGTAGACTGAGGAACTTGGCCAAGGTCACAGCGCAAGTATATGCCAGAGCTAGAATTAAAACCCACGTCCCCTGATTCTCAGTTCTGTGCTCTTTCACCAAATGTTCTTCTACTTGAGAACCGATAACTCAACAGAGGACCAAAACCTTAAGAATCTATCTATGGCTTTTCTCAGGCTGGAAGATAAATCCACAAAGCCTTTTTATTAATACCTTTAGTTTTCCTGATCATTCTCCTGGAAAAAGTACTCTAAAATGCCAAGATGCCAGACTCTTACACATTTCAAAGTAGAAAGCTCAAATAAGAAAGCTTAAGGTTTCAAAGGTGTTAAACTGCAGTTGCCTCCAAGGAGTGGGAATTGACCATCTGGTCACCAACCAATAGTGGAGTCAGAAAGGTCTGGTACATCAAGTTCACCCTCTGGGGGCCTTCTATGTTTTCACTATAGTTCAGAAGAACAGCCTTAGCCCAGCCCCTTGTTGGAGATGTTTCCACAGCTGTACACTTGCAGGAGGAATCTTCTGGTTAAATTCTATGGCGTGCTTAAAAATTGTAGCCATTGCTACATTGAGATCATGGTGACGATGTTATTTTAACTATCAAGCCATCATTCCAAGAAATCAGAATTCTTTTGTTCTACCTCACTAGGGATAAAGCAAGGATTATTATATAAATCACAGCTAGGAAATCTAAAGCAACTGATTATTTAAGAACACCATGACTCATCTAAAAACACCAATCTCTGTGGTTCAAGACAGGAACCCAAATTTGGGAGCTGCCCAATACATACTACCAGAGTGTGCATTTGCATAGCTAAGGAACACCACAGAATACCTACTAAAAGTTTCTATTTGGAAAAAGTCCTTCAATTACTCATCTGACCTTAGTGAATTTAGGATTCATGAAAGACAATTTCCCAAAACACTGGTAGTGTTCAACAGGACCTATCTATTTGTACTATGCTTTGTTCTCAAAAGAAAAGTGGCTGTGATCACCTTTTTTGACAAAAATTTAAAGGTAATTCAGTTTGCTCCTTTCATGATCAGCTTCTTAAGTAGTCATATAATGTAAGATTCTATGAGAACTCCAGGAAAGTCCCATTTTTTAAAAGATGTGTGCCTTTTAGGGGAGGAGCAACTACAGGAAAAGGGAAGGTGGGAGGAGGAGTTAGTCCTATAAGATGGACAGAGCTATAGATTGTTTTCCATACACAGCAACAAGGTGCAGTACAAGGAGCAAATGGCCTGTGTCACTAGGCTCTGCCTCCTGTTTTCTCACCCTCAAAATGGGGATAATAATCTTCTGTCCTACCTATATTTGGTAAATACCAAATAAGAGAATGAGCATGAAATCACTTCATTAACTGCAAAGTACTACGCTTCACATAAACATTGCCTACTATTACATTGCTTAACCACCTTCAAGGGTAGCTCCATGGGCATTTGGCCAGTTAATTACCAGGAGAAAATAATCATGGCAGTCAGGATATAAATAACCAGGTAAGATGGCTGGAAATTTACCACTATTTCTCTAGCGAAAAGTTTCCTATTGCCTTTACGTTAGAGTGAAGATAATTACAACATACTTAGCCTACAAACTAAATATAGGTGCCTTATATTAAAAATTCTGCTAAATCCTACAGATGAGGCCGGTACCATTCCTGGTAGTTAATTGTATGTGCTGCTCATTGGTGCTATCATGATCATGTGACTATAAATTACTTGCTAAGCAAATGCTGCCAAATTCCTACATATGTATCTTTCGTTGGCTTTGTGCAGGATGCTGCCATTTGAGACTTTACAAAGCTAACATCAGTAAGATTAAGCCCAATGAAACTCAAAAAACAAAATCTAGTCTTTGTACCAAATGGAGATGTGTTGTGTGTGTGTGTGTGTGTGTGTACATACAAACTAATCTCAAGGAAATATCTGTATTTTCAGAGCAAGTGAAGGCCACTAGATTCCAAGGCAGTATTTCTAATCTTTTACTTATCAAGGCACACACAAAAAATGTTAATATTAGCTTTCTGAATATTTAATCTATGATCTGATATTGATGCCTTCACTTAGCTTAACTTGTCACAAGATCACGTATCACGCACGGAACTTAAAGTATTCTGAGGAAGATGTAGGCTAACAACGACACCTTTACCCTGTTATGTATGCCTGGTTAAAGGGAGTTATAGATATTCTCTAGTTTAACTAAATTAACACTCAAAAAAAGAACAAGTAACTTTATAAAGAATACTAATTCATACATGGGAGCTGCACACTCAGATAATAATGGTGTGCAATCAAAAAAGCTTAGAGAACACTGATCTAGAGGACACCACCCAGCTTATTTCTGAATTTCTCAACTTTAGAGTCAGACCTTTTTGTGTTTCCGTCTTTGACATGTAGCTTTATTCTTCTATCCATTCTCTCCCTTGATTCTCTCCCATTCATCCTCCCAGTTCAGCTATAATCTCCATGAGCTTAAATTCTAAATATATATTACCAATTCTGATATTTCCCCAAAGCTCCAATTCTGCATGTACAAGCTGCCTGCTGGACATCTCCAACTGGAAAGCTACCTGGAACTGAAATTCCACAAGCCCCAAATCAAATCTGTCTTCTTTCCCCAAACCTGCTCCTCCTAACTTTCTGTTTCTACCCTCCGGGCACCCAGGCTTGAAATCTCAGAGTCTCTTTCTCCTCTGCTCAATTCTAATCAACTGCTAAATTCTGTAATAAGAGTGTCCAACAGTATCCATCTTCTGACTTTTCTTCACACGGCCACTATCTCTGTTCAGGCTCTCATCACCTCCATGTAATAATAAAAATGATGATGATATTGATTAGAGCTAATACTCATTAGTGATTACTGCGTGCCAGGTGAAGTTCTAAGCCCTTTATATTACTACCTATTTTAACCTTCTTAATAATCCTGTAACAGTTGTGAACCTAGTATGTGAATTGACTGCGTTGTTCACAGTTTCTAGTGTCTCAAATTTATTATACATAAGGATGCATAATAAATCTTATAAAAGCCCAGCTCTGATAATGCCACATCGGTCTACTACCCCAAATCTCCAATGGTCACCAATGTCAAGCAGAGACTGTTCAAATTTCTTAGCCTGGCAATCAAGGACTTCCAATATCTGACCCAATTTACTTCTCCATACTTCTTTACCAATCCTTCCCTGTCCTTAACTCATCTCCTTATGCTCTAAGCAGAGCAGACTATTTACTGCTCTCTTCAGCCCAAGCTGCACTTTTTTTTGAATCATGACCTTGCTCCTGCTGCTTCCCATGCCCGAAATGCCCTTGTCCCTAACCTGAGTCCAACACCCTGTTAAACTGCCTCCTTTCATTCCTAAGCCAAGGTCTCTCCTCCTCTGAATTGTGTGCATCTTGCATGTACTTTCCATATCAGTTTCCAATAACTGATATACATCATCAGTCTCCCCTACCAGATTGTTAGATCCTGGAGTAAAATTTTATTTGTATACATTTTTTAAGTCTCTACATAAAATATATGGATGCATAGTGAACTACTGACAGAAGTGTAAAAAGCATCCAACTGTAGGATTTCCTTGACGGTAAGAACTATACAGCTTAGGCAAATAAAAGAAAAATTCATTCTGTCTGGATATTTCCAATCAAGCAGGTCTTCCCTTTAGTTTTCTACGTAATCTGAAACTATGTAAACAGAACAAAATGATAGTACTTCCAAGAAAAAAGGACAACCAAGTGAATTAGCACTGTTGTTTGCTGTGCTTATTTTAGTCTTCTTTCTTCCTTTGAACCAAGGAACACAAGGTCACAAACTATGTTATGCCACTTTAAAGTTAAACATTTACTAGGTGTTTTTTTCTTTAGTTCTTCCTTTATACTGGAATTTACCTTCATTTCTTATCCTTCAACTGCCCTTTTCCACTGCACGTGCTGGACTGTAATTCAATTTATAATAAATACTCTCAGTAGAGAAAAACTTTTCGTCAATTATCAAACGATGGGGCCTGGCTTTGGGATCCTGAAGGGAGAGGCAGGAAGATAAGGGTGATAACGCAAATAGAATCTGACAAAGTTCTAAAGAGCTGGGCACAATACTGAGGTAGCAAAAAGAACAGATTAAAAAGAAAATTAAACTTTTGGGAAATGCAGATATGAGGTATATACTATCCAGTTATGTCTATTATAATTTTCTGTTACAGTACACTTCAGGACTTAAATATTACATAACTTACATCATTCAAGCCATCATTCTTTCGATGAACTGTAACTTTTGTTAAATATATGAAGGTGGTGAGAAAAATTAAAAATTTTCAAGTATATCATGGTCTATCAAAGAATACGCAAAATAACAAAACCACCCAAACACGCACAAGCACGTACAGAAATGACACTTTGCTAGTGGGAGAGAGTAAAGTTGATATAGTTAAGATATTATTTCAGGCATATATAGAAAATGATTCCTATTTTAGTCTTGTCAAATGCTTAAAATGACCCTGGAGTCTTTATTAAATGTAGGTTGCCTTAAGGTCTCACTTGAAGAACCAAGCCCAAACTTGTTCTTGTTCTTGAACGTATGAACAAAAAAACAAAATCACTAACTGACATACAGATGTTGTGTTCATGTATTAGTTCACTTCCTTATAATGCAAAAAAGTAACCCAGCTCTCTGGGACACCTCAGACAGGTGGGCACCATTAGCTTCCTAGCTGATTCTCAGCTTTCTGAATAAGCGACTGGCTGAGGCAAGAGATCTCAGATCCCAAAGGGGACATAAGTCTGCTGCCACAGCAGATTTTCTAACCAACAGACTCCACATAAAGACTTCTAAACCTCTTCCATGACCCACTTTCTCTCTGTTCCTTCTGTGTTCAAATTGCAACCTACACAGATGTACCGAAAGGAAGAGAAATATAAAAAATAAAAAGTAAAAACAACCTAGAAGAATAAAAGAAACATGTAACAAATTGAGTGGGAGTCATATCTCTGAACTTGCACTGGCCAGTCACTAAAAAGCTGTAAGACTTGGAATAGAACACCTAACCTCACTGGGCCTCAATTTCCCCACTTTACAAGAAGGGAAGTAGACTAGATCCCTAAATGATTCCCATCTGCTTAATCTGGTAGTATTTCAACTCTGTATGCCCATATTTTGGGGGATAGGGATGGGCAAGAATCATTTCATTCATGATCAGCTTTAAGAATGCTTTTTCAGTTACTGAAGCCCTCACAAAAGTATACAGCTTCTTTAAAAGGAGACCTCATTTTGTTTTAGGAACAAAAGCCCACAGTGACCTTGACTGCTGTTTTCAAATATACCCATTCCTGGAAATGGAATTTTATTTGATAAGGCCAACGCCAATTTTGCCAAACCTCATTCTGTCTGAATATGATTCTTTCAGTGCACACAAAGGAGGTAGATACCAATGCTGACTGACCATGCCTGAGAGGAAGTGACTTAATAGGACAGGAAATCAAAGAGATCACAAAATATGAACCCCGCCCCAGGGGGAAAAAAAAGGAAGTCCTAAAAATAGACAACACTATGCATGTAAAATGGGTGAAAGAAATCCCCATGAATTTCCGCCACTTATGTTAGAAAGGTATCTTTACGATAAGTACTAACTGTGTAAAATTTATGCCAGAGTTTAGATTTTTGATGACAGACCAATTTTTTTTTTTTAAGTACTCATCCCAACATTTACTTACTTGCTACTCCTCTGCAAGCTGTAACTACCTCTCAAGCTTGGAAATTGACAGAATCAATGATCACAAAGCAAACCAAAAAAATGACTCCAGTTTACTTTATAAGTATTCAGTACACAAACTAGAAATGTAACCTCTGCTTGGTAAACATCTGCAACCACTACAACTTACCTGCATTATAATGCAAATCTCAGAATCCAATCAGAACAGGCTCACAGTTTTTATTCTGAGAGGTTCCTAAATCTAATAAGAGTTTTTAAAAAAATCAGCATTCCCATTTCATCTTATTCTGTGAGCCCCTCCATTTTCGACAAGGGGGTCAAAATTCCTTCATAGGAATCCTGATGGGTAAAGGTTTGATGGTCTCAATGTATGCATTAAATAGATAGTCATGTCAGCACAAATAGGAATATGCAGGTGAAGGCATGCGGAACAAGTTTAAAAAGAGATGTGTCAGGTTTAAACAAACTTCTTTGTAAACATATTAAAATACTGGCATTTTTTCCTTTGATGCCACACCTATCTTCATAAACATTTCATCCCCCAACAGTCTGGATTAACTAACAACAACTAATATTTATGTAGCACTTCACAATCTGCAAAGCACTTTGACATACAAGATCTGATTCGAGACACACCACTAAATAAGAAGGTGCTATTTTTAGGTCCCATTTTTACATGTGAGGAAGCTAACACTAAATGGCTGACTTGCCCAAGCCTACAAAGTGGGTGATAGAGCCAAGTGGGATTTGAACACAGGTCTCCTGACTTTAAATGGCCTGTACCATGCTGCCTCAAAGACTGTAATCAGAGCAAATAAATGTCCCAATCTCAGACACCAGCAAAGCCTCCCCACCCATATACAAAGCCACCTCCAGCCCAAGTGATAGCCCTAGAAGATCTTTGCTCTTCCTGGAAGTAAAGTTTTCTTCATTTCTCTGGAAAACATTTATCTGGCTAAAGTGTCATATGAGGAGATCATATAAATACTATTTGAAAAACACTAGAAAACATCTTAGTCACCTGAGGTGTTGCACAGGCATACCCATGTGCATCCGGGTAGTGGGTCAGACTCTCAGAGTCCATGACCCTAAAAGGGTTATGAAGAACCTAAGCTAGAGGCAGTGGCTGGGCATCTTTCCAAGAAGCTAAACCCGTAAAGTTATTAAGTTTATACAGTTTTATCTAGGCCTCATACTGTGCCCTACCTTCCCTTTTGCCTCCCCTGCTCCAGGCCTTCTCCCATGGCCAATAGGGTCATTCAGTATCTACAACTGTTTTTTAAATCATATATAAAACCTGGAATCATCAATAACATATAAATCAATGACTTGTAAAAAATAAACTT
>NW_012148052.1:2334444-2349444 GCF_000956105.1 Propithecus coquereli
GACATGTAATCCAATGGACCTTGTCTGTTAGAGTGAGACTGTCTCAAAAAAAAAAAAAAAAAAAAAAGGACTGATATGGATGAAGTGTTTACCATGAGTGCAGCTCTCAGAGTAATAACAGACCTAATGCTCACAATAAAATAATTATAATTCTCCTTATACAGATGAGAAAACTGAGACGCAGTAACTTAACCCAGAAAACGGATTCTACAAAGTGGGTAGATGTGATTTAACTCTCCTCTGCTTAACTCCAAACCTCTCCCTCTTTCCCCTTTGAGTCTCTTTCTTGTACCCATTTCTTCTGAGGAAGAATTCCTGCTCCCTATCTCCCCTCACTCTCTCCTTTGATCAAATAATCTTCTCCAACCCACTGTCACCCCAGACATATTTCTCTTGGAAAAAAGGAGACTTGGTCTACTTTGTTGACTGCTGTGTCTTTGGCACTGAGATGATCCCCGATACGTGTCACATGTTTGATAAATATTTGTTGGATGAGTTTCAACATTCTGTCCCCCAACATCTCTGCTTCTCCCATCCGCTCATTGTTGCTTCGCACTTCCATGCTAATGATTTGCTAGGACACATTTTTAGCCCCAGCCTCTAGCTGGAGTTCCAGACTGGTATTCCTGGATGTCTGTTAATGTCTTGCCAGCACTTCAAGTTGAACATATTCCTCTTCTTGCTCCAACACCTTTTCATTAATCTTTCCTAATTTATCAACTATCTGGGGAATGGACACGCTTGAAGCTCTGACTTGGGTGGGATAAAGGCAATATATGTAACCTGACGTTTGTGCCCCTGTAATATACTGAAATTTAAAAAAAATAAAAATGAACCATCTTTTCCCCAGGAACTTAGTCTCAAAACTTGAGCCATCTTCATCTCCTGTTTGATCTTTACTCCCCACATCATAATTCAGGAGTCAAATGGGACTTCCTTACCTCTAGCATATGGAGTCGAATGTCATCTGAGCTCTTTTGTACCAACTCACATAGTTAAAAATGTCCCAGCTCTTTGTTCTAATTTCGGAGCATACTTCCTCAGGCCTTTCCAACTCTGTTTCTTCTTCTACACGTATCATCTTGGTTTCATCCTCCATTGGTGCCCCTTCCACCCAAAAATATCTGCTCAAGTCAACAATCTGTGAATTCAATAACTTTCCTGAGGATTAGGGAGTATCACATAGGAGAGATCATCTCCAGTACAACCGGGTTTCATACCCCACCAGGCCAGTGTTCCCTCTCTGGAATCCCAGTGAATGAATTTTTTTTTTTCCATTTTGTTACAATCACTTGGTTGCCAAGTACTGCTTTTTCCTTCTCTATAATATTTTCACATTTCTATCCATTGTATTATTGCTGCCATTGTCCCATCATTGACCGTCAGAGAATTTCTTTCTGAATACTTTCACACCTTTTGACTCTGCCCCCAGATCCTACCTCCTGTAGTAGTAACTCTGTCCCAGAGTCATCTTCCTAAAACAGCTTTGCTCACATCACCTGCAAATCCAGACTCATTAGCATCATATTTAAGCCCCTCCACAGATAGACACCATCCTATATTTCCGTATTCCAAGCCTATATTTCTACTGTATGCTGCTTAACATAGCACTCAAAATACTGTTCCTCTCAAACCCATGGCCATTCTCCTATAAACCAGTACATTCACTGTCTTTTCTTATCCTTTCTTCCTTCCCGAAATGTTTTCCTTTCTTCAATTTACATCCAAACACTAATATTACTTATAGCCTTTTGAAAATGCTATTTTATGTTTTTATAAAATTAACCCTAAACCTTCCCTATGCCAGTTCCCACTTATTTGTCATCAGCAGCACTTTGCAGCCATCTCTGTTATAATACTCTTCACAGCCACCTTAAAGTCCACAGTGCTTTAGAATTCACACATTACAATTTTTTCCCACTATATTTTAAGACCTGAGAAGTAAGGAAAGATATTCTACTGCTTTTTTAAAATTGTTATAATCCTTAACACATACTGGGAGTTCAATTATTTTTAATATAATTATCTCTTAAAATATAATCCTTAACACATACTCCTTTCTGTTAGGACTTAAATTCCCAGAATGAACATTTTCTTATATAAGTATTCCAATCTCCCAGAAGAAGTTTCACAAATACAATTTGAACTCCCAAAATACTATCATCCTTCAATAAAAACCCACTAGATTACAAAGAAGACAAAGTAGCATGCAAGGAATTCTGAATCTGTTGGGCAGTTCACTCAACTATCATACCAAAAGGATTTAGAATATTTTTGCTAGGGGGAGGGAACTGAGCAGAGTGGGAGAGAGAATGAATGCAGCCCTATTGTCTTATTGCTTGAAAACTCCTAATTTGAATCTATAACATCCTCCTACTAAGCATTCAACTTCAACATCAGAAGTATACAGTCTCTTTTCATCTTAAATAGAGCTTCTCAGTCTAAATCTGTATAAACAAACTTTGTCCTTCAATCTTTCAACTCCTCGGCAGTTTTTCAAGGTCACTTTTGCGAGCAACGACAGAGGCCTGCATCCAGGAACTTTGACTGCTATACCACTGTAACCCAAAAAGCCCAAAATCTAAATCCCTATCAACCCTTTCAGGTAAATCCTTTACTAGAGGGGAAACTGGGGAAGGCAAATCACCACCCTTCAAACTTCCCTAATGAGGCCTGCTCCTTTTCCCTATTCAGAGACTGAGTGCTGCTGGCTCACTGCTCCACACTGAGTCTGCTGCAGAAATGTTCCAATGACCTTCATTTTGTACTTGCAAATAAAAAGAAAACAAAGAATTGCTTTTTAAAATCAGGTGTATTATAGATCTTAGTACATGGGATTGAAGATTTTACTATTCACAAGAACTGGTTGATTACTGATTAGCAACCTACATTAGTCATATCCCTAAAGAGGGGGAAAAAAATATATCAAGGGCAAAAGATAGGGTGCCTGTACTCTTAACTTTCCTATTCACAAACTGCAGGTAAATTAGAATTTTAAATATTTCATACAGAAAATGAAAAGCATTTTGCTCACATCATTCTGAAGAACCAAATCAACACCTGACAAAATGTGTGAAATTGGTGGATAAAGATTTGCTCTTGTCACTGTCAATGTAAGTGGAGAAGTATGTTTCTAACCAGCATTCTAAGCTAAAATGTGCATTTTAAAACAAAGATTATTCCTAAATTAATTAGTACTTACTAGAATCTAGAGGCAGAGAGGTAAATCAAGCAAGTTATGGGAGAATTTCACATTGGCATGTGGGCCTTCACCAACAGAACCTGCATCAGTGCAAATCGTATTTTCACACAAATTTCGAACAGCAATAGTGTTGCTTCCATCTCTGAAAACACAGATGTCAACAAAGTGCATGGAAATAGAAAAACTCTTACAATAACTCAGCTTATTCTGTAGGAAAGCTTCAGTGCACTTGAACAAAGGAAAATTATTTGGAAAACAGTTAAGTTTACCCAATGCAAAGAGAAAGTGCTTTGCTTCTGTGTGCCCCTAAAAAATGATTATCCTTTCTTCATGTACCTGATCTAGTCGATACTGAACTAGGAAAAGAAATCCTAGTTGAAGGACATGCAAAATCTAAACAGAGCAAGGTATTCTAGGTGCACCAAAAGGTATGCATGGAATGTAAAGTGGCCATTTTCTGAAACAGTGCAACTTGTCTACACTCTCTGAAGCTAAACAGTTTCTATCATTTCAACACAAAACAAAGAATTAAACTTACCGGGAACTGCATTAATTTTAAATGTAGTTATTTATATCTCCTCGGACAGGGAGAATTAAAGTCACTCCTATCCCTCCCCCCCAAAGGACGGAGGAAACAAAAGGCAGCAGGAGATGAAGAAACCTGAGTCTGGAATGTCCACTCCAGTGAAAACCCGAACAGCTGTCCCTCCACCCCCCAACAAACTATTCGCCATTTTTCTTTGTCTTTCAGCTGACCCCTGCCTCAGTGAAAAACTCCGAGGCTCCAATGAAGCCCTGCAACCTCCTTCCACTTTAACAGTCAAAGGCATTCAATCTAGCATGCTATTTGACACCAAACCTTGCCTCCACAGTGGTCCCATTGGCTGAGCTGCTTTATCAGCTAAGAACACAAAACCACGATTGGCTGTTCACGTCATCAGTTACCTCTTTTGTACACTTCCTGTTTTAAAGTTACCTTGAGAAGCAGAACAGGGGTCAGATTCAGCCTTCAAACTACGGGGAACTTAAGGCTTGCAAATGCCCAGCAAATGCACATAGCAGATGCACTACGGCATCATGTGCTTCCAAAACAGGATACTGCAAATTTAGAATTGTTCTTAAAACCAAGTGAAAGGGTTGTTACAATTCCCACCCACAGGATTCCTTATTGGCTGTCTGAGTTCCACTTAAAAAATTTAAGGTAATTTAACTGCTTCTGATTGGCCATCAAAGATGTCTGTAAGATACTGCTACAGTATCCTATGGCAGTAAACCAGAAAAGCAATGTGCACAAGGTCGGAAAGTTGTGACTATCTTCAGTTTTCTGTTGAGGCATTAACAGAAGAAAAAGAAAACTGGGTAGGGCTAACCCAAAGAAAATGCAGCTTCTTTAACACTAACAGAGTGATACCGAAGGCCAAACAATAGTTTGCAGAATTTCTAAAAGGCAGCTGTCATTATGTTACTGGTAATTTTGAAAGCACAGATTAGTACCATGGCAAAACACTTCATTTTAAAACACAAACTAATCCAATTAGGAAAATTTTCAGGTAATGTATGAAGTTAGTGGCAGGGACAGCAGCATTTCTAAAAAGTCTACCAGAAAACCGAGAGGGAAATATAATGATAAAGGAGGAGAGATGGCAAAGGGAGAACATCAGTGAATACAATCATCCCTCAGTATTCGCAGGGGATTGGTTCCAGAATCTCCAGTGGATACCAAAATCCTTGGATACTCAAGTCCCTGATATAAAATGGTGCAGTATTTGCATATAACCTATGTACATCCTCTTACGTTTTTGTTTTTTTTAATAGAGTCTCACTATGTTGCCCAAGGTAGAATGCAGTGGCTATTCACAGGCAGGATCAATACACTACAGCCTCTAACTCCTAGGCTCAATGGATCCTCTCAGCCTCCTGAGTTGTTGGGACTACAGGTGCTTGCCAGTTTCCTGTAATAACTAATATAATGTAAACGCTAAGTAAGTGTTACACTGTATTGTTCAGGCAATAATGACAAGAAAAAAGTCTACACATGTTTAGCAGAGATATAATTTTTTTATTTTTATTTTATTTATTTATTTTTTTTTTGAGACAGAGTCTCACTGTGTTGCCCGGGCTAGAGTGCCGTGGCACCATCCTAGCTCACAGCAATCTCAAACTCCTGGGCTCAAGTGATTCTCCTGCCTCAGCCTCCTGAGTAGCTGGGATTACAGGCATGCGCCCCCATGACTGGCTAATTTTTCTATTTTTAATAGAGACCAGGTCTTGCTCTTGCTCAGGCTGGTCTCGAACTCCTGACCTCAAGCAATCCTCCCGCCTCGACCTCCCAGAATGCTAGGATTACAGGCAAGAGGCACCATGCCCAGCCTATTTGTCCATATTAATTTCTCTACATACATTCTACTCATTTTGCACAATAATTCCTGAAGACCAACTACTGCCAGTTTCGGTGCTAGGTATATTTTAGACTTTACCCCTCTAATTCTCACTGTAACTCCCTTTTACATGTGAGAAAAACTGAGATTCAAAATAGTTAAATAATTGGTCCCTCATCATACGTCTAGATTCAAACTCAGGTCCCACATAGACCGGTACTCCTTTTACTGCACCACACTGCTTACCAAGACATGGAACACCTCAGAGCACATCGAAGAAAATTCTCAAGGGCTACATATGCACAGATAACATAAACCATTATCCAACTTCACTAATTTAAAAATTAGAAATTTGACTAATGTTAAATTTTATCTGCCAATTAGAGACCTAGCTAAGGATATGACAAAACAGCACTCTACAAGTTGATACAAATTTTTTTTTTTTTGAGATAGGGTCTTGGTCTGTCACACAGGCTAGAATGCAGTGGCTATCACCATAGCGCACTGCGACCTCAAACTCCCAGGCCAAGCAATTCTCCTGCCTCAGCCTCCTGAGTAGCTGGGACCACAGGCGCATGTCACCATGCCTGGCTAATTTTTCTATTTTTTGTAGAGGTGAGGTCTTGCTCTTGCTCGGGCTGGCGTGGAACTCCTGGCCTCAAGCTATCTTCCCACTTCAGCCTCCCAAAGTGCTAGGATTACAGGCATGAGCCACCATGCCTGGTGAAGTTGATTCAAATTTTATTACTAAATTATTAGGAACATTTAACCAGTAACAAATCACATTTATAATTTATAAGAATTTGAAACAACTAACTAAATTAATGACAGTAGATATTAAAATATTAAGAGATTGTGAGGCAATTTCACTAGGGCATCCACATAAGAGTTTGGATATGCTAACAAGATGCCTTACAAGGTGGTTCCTGAAACCACACAGTTACAGGTATAATATTACAATTCTTTTCTCAAAAATTGAGATCAAGGCTGGGCACAGTGGCTCACGGCTGTGATCCCAGTACTTTGGGAGGCTGAAGCAGGAGGATCACTTGAGGCCAGGAGTTTGAAACCTGCCTGGGCAACATAATGAGACTCCATCACTATAAAAAATAAGAAAAATTACCTGGGTGTGGTGCCATGTGCCTGTAGTCCTAGCTACTTGGGAGGGTGAGGCAGAAAGATCTCTTGAGCATGGGAATTCAAGGTTGCAGTGAGCTGTGATCACACCACTCTGCACCCCAGCCTGAGCAACAGAGCAAGACAGGTTTGGATCACAGATTCTGAATAGCTATTCCCAGCCTGGGAAGAGAAGGGGGAAGGCCAGCAAGCCAGTTGTGTGCCTTACCCACACAACTGCCTCTCTTAACCCCACAGCACTGAGGGCCGGTCAGCTGCCAGGAGGCAAAGAAGCTCATCTGAGGGGTAGGGCTGGGGGGCAGAATAGGGAGAACATGTTTGCAACCTCACAGACTATTAATTAGTGTCAGTATGGTAAAACTAAGCACTTGGGAGTCAGGTAGTGCTAGTTTCAAATTCTGACTCTACTTATTAATTGTATGACACTGGACTAACCCTGAGCCTCAGTTTCGTCATCTATAATGTAAAACTGTCACTATCTATATGAGAGCGCCATTGTAAGGATTAAATGAGTTAATACATGTATATTGTACTGTGCCTGAATAAGCACTGAAAAATCAAAAGTACTAAATGTCATCCAATCCAACTTCCTTGTTTTACAGAGGCTTAAGGTTCAGAGAGGGACAAGACCTGCTGAAGACCCTAAAGCTATTTTGAGGGAATGTCTCTCTTCTATCTCTAGCATACCCTGCAGCCCTGCAGAAAGCAACTCCTTAGCCATAAAGAGCAGCACTGGAGGACTATCAGGTACTTCTAAAAATCTCCAGTTTTTATGCTGGAAATCCATGCCTTTCGCCACCAATCCCAGCCAAGGTCTGGTTATTATTCCAAAAGTCTCCCCTTCGACTCTACTTTTGATGTACCAGATTAAACCAATCTTGTCCCTTGATACTTTGTGAAGGTTTTCAGTATAGTTTTTATTAGTTCTTGGCAGTTTGTAAGAAAAACACTTCAACTCCTATTGCTTCACCTTAGTAGAATTCAAGCCACAGTGGGAAGAGAACTCAAATTATCCTTGAATTTCCATTTGGCAGCTGAAACCATTCACTCACTATAGCTTTCTCTCTCTAGCCTGTCATTACTGTGGTCTGGAATCTCTGGGATTCCAACTCATAATCTTCCCTGGTCCTGGATCTCGGCAGTCGTCCACACCAGACAATTGCATCTTCTCACCCTTTAACACTCAGATCACTATGAGACAGAATCAGTAACTCTGGTTACATGGTTCAAGCTTCAATGCTCTCAAATGCAGGGTGAGAACTGATGCTTTTCGTCAGAAGACTGATTTTTGAGTCACAGCTACCTGCTTACTACTATATGATCTTGGCCAAGTTACTTAACCATTTATGAGCTCATTTCTTCATGTATAAAATGGAAAAAATAACATCAACTCACAGGAGTGCTGAGCCTTAAATGAAATAAGTAAGAGGTCTCCGCATAATAACCTGGAATGTGGTAGGTGCTCAATTAATATCTAAACATACACTCGACTTACATGTATTATAACTACCTTTTTAACATGTCACTATATCAGAGAAGGGCTTCTTGTAGGCAGCAACAGTGTCTTATTTATATCCACATATATTTCCAGTGCTCAGTACAAAGACAGAAATCAAACTCAACCTTAGCCACAGTGTCAGTAAAATAACAGGGAACAGCAGGGCTTGAGAACTGGTGAGTGTATGTCCCATCTAAAGGGGCAACCACTACTCAGCTCCAACTGAAGAGGGCTATGTAGGAATGCCAGTCCACTGCAGTAAGAACTTCAGATTCTCTAAGAAGCAAAAGCCAGATTGTTTTAATGTCAAGCCAAAATTCCATTTTAGATGTTGGTTCAAATTAAAGAAAAAAAACAAAAAACCCTAATAATTAAATCAAATAGTTGCCAGAAAACAACTTCTGACCCCTATCCTTCACCTGACTTGGTCCTAAACAAATATTAGCTATTTCCTAAATCAAACTCACCTTCAAGATTAAAAAACCCAAAGAACGGGCCAGGCGTGGTGGCTCACGCCTGTAATCCTAGCACTCCGGGAGGCCGAGGCGGTCGGATTGTTTGAGCTCAGGAGTTCGAAACCAGCCTGGGCAAGAGCGAGACCCCGCCTCTACTAAAATTAGAAAGAAATTAATCGGCCAACTAAAAATATATAGAAAAAATTAGCCGGGCATGGTGGCGCATGCCTGTAGTCCCAGCTACTCAGGAGGCTGAGGCAGAAGGATCACTCGAGCCCAAGAGTTTGAGGTTGCTGTGAGCTAGGCTGACACAACGGCACTCACTCTAGCCCAGACAAAAGAGTGAGACTCTGTCTCAAAAAAAAAAAAAAAAAAAAAAACCCAAAGAACGTATTGACATATTTCAAAAGAATCTGACAAAAGTTATGAAAATAATCCCCAAAAAAAGCCCCAAAACATTTTGAGTGATGATGTCATTAGAATAAAAGAACATAGCACTGTTCCTCAGTAAATGGTTAATAAATGAAAAAAACAATTAATAAATGAGACCTTAAATAGATTATAAATTCTGTATTATTTGTTTTCTAAAAATAAGTTATGTTCTCCAAAGCATAAATTAAGACCAAGGGATGGAAAACTATTCTGGAGGGACCTACTTCAGCTCTCAGAGCTGTCCAAAATTGCTACAGCCTATCTCACAAGCTATGGATAGGGTTGTTAAGCAAAGGCTATTTGAATACTTGACAGGGATATGTAAAGGCAAGATGAGATACAGCAGCCATGTGCAGTGGCAGGAAAACAAGCTCAATCTTTGCAGCTAGACAGACTTAGAGTCTAATCCCTCCTCACCACATTTTAGCTGAGTGACCTATGTTAGTTACTTAACCCCACTGAGGCCAGTTTCCTATACTGTAAAATATCTTGCAAGGTTGTAAGGATTAGGGTAATTTCATTTGTTCAATAAATACTTATAAGCATAGGCATTGTGCTAAATTAGTTCTGGGGATCCTAAACAAGACACAGTCCTTGTCTTCAAGGAGATTAAAGTCTATTGTAAGGAAGAGAAAAGTTAAAATAGGCAATCATAATGCTGTATGTTAAGAGTTAACATGTGCAAATGCAATCATGCTATTGAAGGACATAAGCAGAGTACCTAACCCAGGTCCTACCTAAGTTTCAGCTGGTCAGAGGAGGCTTCTTGGGAGATTTAAAATCCTAAGAATAGAAGTCTACTAAGACAAAGCAAACTGCTCATGTAAAGGAGCTGACAAAAAGCACTACATTCCCAGAAGGGCTGTGGTTTGGTATAGAAGCAGCCCAGAAGCAAGAGGCTAGAAGTAAAGTTTAAAAGGTAAACAGCTGAACAAAGCTAAGATACTAGAACTGTTTTCTTTTTTCAATTAATTTTTAATTTTAATTTCTTTTAGAGAGAAGAGTCTCATTCTCTTGCCCAGGCTGCAGTGTAATGGTGTGATCATAGCTCACTCTAGCCTTAAATTCCTGGATGCAAGCAATTCTCCCGCCTCAGCTTCCCAAGTAGCTAGGACTATTATGTGCGTGTCACCACAACTGGCTAATTTTTAAAAATTTTTTGTAGAGACAGGGTCTCACCATGTTGTCCAGGCTGATCTTGAACTCCTGGCCTCAAGCAATCCTCCCACCTCAGCCTCCCAAATCCCACCTCAGCTGGAATTACAGGATAGGACCTTATTCTAAAACAATGGTAAGGAACTAAACAGTTTTAAACATGGGACTGACAAAATCAGAATTATCTTTTTAGAAGATCATTTTGGGTACACAGAGAATAAGCTGGAGAAGGGGGAAGAGTAGGAGGATGGCAGCACTCTAGCCCAAGGACAGGGAAAACAGCATATTGCAGTAATCTGCTTACTGGAAAATGTAGTAGGGAAGATGTTGAAAACTAGATGACTGGGAAATATTAAGAAGAGAAAAACCAGTAAGACCCAGTGGTTAATAATACATGTAGAATGATAACATTGTGCCTGATAAACAGCAAGTGCTCAAAAAAATGATAGCTGCAACTATTATTATTGTTATTGGCAATTGGATTAGATGACCTTTGCAGTCACATTCATTCCTAAGAGTCTATGTTATTTTGAAGATCTATCTTGTTCCCAGAAAAGTCCTTTCCCACTACTGGCCAAGCTATCCTATACAAAATGATTCATTTTTTTATTCATAAACTATACCAGAACTGATCAAATGGGTTCCACCACACACCAGTCATAACATTAAAATGTTTATTAGGTGTTCTTACAAACAGAGTTCCATGACCAAATAAATTCAAGTAACACTGCATAATGTATCTTCCACCTTGAGGGTCATAAGGCACACGAGCACAAAGGCTCTTAATAATAAATCTGCAATAAAGAAATGTACTTCACTTTGGCCATGATTTTGTCAAGGATCGTTTCTTCACCCCCAAAGGATACTTATTAGCATCATATAGAACTAATGTTCAATGGAACAGCTTGAGAAATGCTGCTCTAAGCCAATTTACAAATTTTTATGGAATGAAAAGACTCAAGGCAACTCTACTCTGACAACCTTCCAAAATGGTTAGTTTTACACATATTATGGCATTTTCCTTTTTAATTTAGTACTACTGAAAATGACATTAAATACCACCATAAATAGCAATCCTTTGCCTCCCAAATTATTGCCAACCAAGCATGCTTTGCTTCTTAAAAGGCCCCAACTTTGTCATTTGATAATGAGCAAATTCTATTCTACTTACCTTCAAGTTAAAGTAATAATTTTTAAGACAGTTAAAAATGACAAGGATGTTCAACTATGCAGATAGTATGTACTTTATTAGCCCTTTCTCTTTTCTCTTTTAAAATGAACAGATAATGCCAGTGTTGAAAGGATGCTTTTTTAACACTCGGCAAAGAATCTCACTTCATTCCTGGACAATTTACAGCTCCTGAGGACAGGAATAACAGTAATTAGGGATTTAAGCCAATGACATGATACAAAATATATCATTATATATAATATCATTTCCTATGAGTCATCCTATTCCTCTTATTGAAACACTGTTTGAAATCATTATTTATAATTCATACTCATGAATGCATTTAAGAATAGAACAATCCTTGAACCTTATTAATAAGGATATACCATTGACTTTAAATGGAGGGTATTCATTTAAATAGGACACTTTATATACTGTGGACATGGATATTTGAACCTTTAGTTTAAACCTATTCTACATAGAAACATTCAAATGCAAAGGTTACACTCTAGTCCATCTCTCTTAACTACATCTAAAGTTTATTCATTAGAAAGCTCTCAGTGTATAAAAGAAAGTACGCTGGATTTAGAATTAATCAGTCTGCAGACAGCAAAATACCAAAATGGAAAATAACAACCCCCATATTGAAAATGAGTGCAGGTGTTGTCTCATTGCTATCAGGTATATCACTGCTAAAATATGGAGAAATGTGGAAAGAGCACAGCAAATTTTGCAACCTGGCAAAAATTTCTGCAGGCAAAGAGATTTTTTCCCTGAACCATTCTACAACGTTGCTTTCCTGCTTACTTCAAAGAAAATGTTACCCAGGTGACTGCAAACCAACATTACTACTTCAACTGATAATTTCTACAAATTAGAAAAATTAAAAATGACTAACAATGCAAATCTCGCCTTCTGGTCAGAATGATAACACTGTTGTGATTTTTTTTTTTTTTTTTTTTTTGAGACAGTCTTGCTCCCATGGCGTCAGCCTAGCTCTCAGCAACCTGAAACTCCTGAGCTCAAGCGATCCTCCTGACTCAGCCTCCCAAGTAGCTGGGACTACAGGCGCTTGCCCCCATGCCCAGACACTTTTTTCTATTTTTAGTAGAGACGGGGTCTCACTCTTGCTCAGAATGGTCTCCAACTCCTGAGCTCAAGCAATCCTCCCACCTTGGCCTCCCAGAGTACTAGGATTACAGGCGTGAGCCACCACACCCGGACACCACTGTTATGATTTTAATAATCATTGGTATTTGGCAAATATGAAAAAGTTTTCATCTCATGAGAATCATTACCACTGAACACTTGGGGATTAGCAGAGAAGATCAGGAGACCACTTTCTCTGAAACAAACGATCCTACTACTTTGTGCATTCAAAAGTAAGACTAACGCCATACTAGCCTACTGAAAATCAGCTCCTAAACCATAACAGTACAACTAAATTAGGTTATTTCTTTCACATCAAGTGGTTGTTCTCCCGTATGGAAATCTCACTGTACATAACAGAGAAAATTACAAAAGGCCTCCTTCCTTATCAAGGAAGCACTAACTGGCTGGCAGGACAAATATGCTGTTCTAAAAAGAAAATATGTTCTCTTACTTATTAAAGTTTTCCCAGTAACAGGCATCACCATATGCTATTGTATTCACTTCTCACAATTACCCTATAAGGTAGGTATTATTACTGCTACTTTACAGGGTAAGAAACTCAGAGAAGTTAAGAATCTGCCCCAGTGCACAGAGAGAGTAAATGCATTGCAGAGACAGAATTCCTTTCTAGGTCTCACTCCAATCAGCAACTACGCTGCCCCCTCCCACGAGCACTTTTGGCCAAAGTATTTTAAAATCCATTTCCTCCTCTAATTAATCTACTTAAATTATGTTTGGTGCTTTGAGTCTCTGCAGGAAAATACTAAAATGACTTGTAGTCTTCCTAACTTGTCACAGTGCGTGCATGAAAAACTGAATAAACAAAATGAAAAGAGAGACTGTAAGACATCAGATAACTCACAACCAGTTTCCTCTGAGAACAAGAAATAGAATGGAAAAGAACAACTTGCTGGCTAAGGAATGTTCTTCCTAAGTTGTATGCCTGAGGCTAAAGTGAACCTCAAGAAGGTCATCTGTGACCCTAATAATGTCCTCTGCCATCCTCTCTCCTATGAACAAAGTAAACTTGCCACTTAAAGTCATCTCTCCATCAAATCAATGCTTCCACAGGAGAGGCAATGCTATCTATCAGAATGGCACTTGTCTGGAAATCCAATGATCTGGGAAAGGACTCTGCCCTTGCATAGCTAAGTGACCTTGTCAAGGTCATCTCACTCTTTAGGGCCTCAGTACAAAAGACATGCCTGGGCGGGGCACGGTGGCTCACGCCTGTAATCCTAGCTCTCTGGGAGGCCGAGGTGGGCGGATTGTTTGAGCTCAGGAGTTCGAAACCAGCCTGGGCAAGAGCGAGACCCCATTTCTACTAAAAATAGAAAGAAATTAACTGGACAACTAAAAATATATAGAAAAAATTAGGCGGGCATGGTGGCACATGCCTGTAGTCCCAGCTACTCGGGAGGCTGAGGCAGAAAGATTGCTTGAGCCCAAGAGTTTGAGGTTGCTGTGCGCTAGGATGACGCCACGGCACTCTAGCCCGGGCAACACAGTGAGACTCTGTCTCAAAAAAAAAAAAAAAAAGACATGCCTGAAAGAACTGAAAGTCACTTCCTCAGCTAAGACGAAAGAATTTTTTTTCTTTTCCCATAATATTTTGTGGTGTCAAGATAACAAAGTGTTTAAGAGTAAGGGCTCCACAAATTATGTAAGAATTTAGAGTTACCCACCCATGTCTGCATCTGGGCTCTGCCACTTGCTGGCTGTGAGACCTTAAACAAATTATTATAACTAACTCCTCAGTTTTCTCATATGTAAAAATGAGGGTGGTAATAGTACCTGCTTCACAGTGTGTGAGGATAATATATAATACATAATACATTTATACCCTCACTGGTACCATGTAAGCACTCAGTAAAAGTACTAGCTATGATATTATTCCTGAGTTTGATACATAGACCCTTAGGGACTCAGTACCTTTGAACTAAGAGATAAAATGTGTTATTACAGAAATTGGCTCCAAAAAAAGAAAAAGGATGAAATGTGAATTTCAAAATTGCTTCAGAAAGACATGTAGCGTGGCCTCTCATTTCACTTTGCCTCCATTTCTTTGTAAATAAAATGGAGTTAAAAATATCTTGTATCTTCTCTAGTACAACGAATCAGTTTTAACCAAATGAATAATGTATAAGCATAAATGAGATAACAATATCTCCTGTAAGAATTAACACATTGACTGCCACAGTAGAAAAAAAAATTTTTCCCCTTGGGGCCACAGTGTTTTATCACAAAAATAGAATAAAAACTTCGAAAACAAAACAATCCTTTCTAATTTAACGAAAAATTTGTTATTTTTTATTGTTTCCTGTACGTGAGTTATATGCAATTTGAAAAATAGTTCACACAGCTCCCAATGTGAAGACCCGGGAGTTACATATGCTTCACCAGGCCCGAGGCTCAAAACT
>NW_012148052.1:2351823-2414677 GCF_000956105.1 Propithecus coquereli
CCCAGGTAGCTGGGACTACAGGCACGCGCCACCACGCCCAGCTAATTTTTTCTATTTTTAGTTGTTTGGCCAATTTCTTTCTATTTTTAGTAGAGACGGGGGTCTCGCTCTTGCTCAGGCTGGTCTCGAACTCCTGAGCTCAAACGAAACGCCAGCCTCGGCCTCCCAGAGTGTATTTATTTATTTTTTGATGGAATTAAAATCTTTATTGGAGGCAACAAAGAATAGATTTGACACTGTGGAAAAACATTAAGTGGAGGCTGTATTAGTCAGAACTTTTTAGCTTTAGTGACAGAAATCTACCTCAAGTTCAAGTAAAAAACCAGAATTTATTGGTTTACATAAATGGAAAATTCAAGCTACCTTCGGGCATAACTGGACCCAGAGGCTTCACGGTGTTACCAGGACTCTCCCTCTCTCTCTGGAGCTGCTTATTTTTTAAAAAAATTAAAAGTGCATATGAGAACGGGTGTATTTTTAGGCACATATACAAGGATATAAACGAGCCAAAATCCGGAAAATCTGGGTAGCCACCTTTCTCTTAGAGGTGAACTTAACAATATTCATTCAACACATAACTGCTAAGTACCTAACATTTGCTAGAAATGTAGTTTTGGAAATTCAGCCATGACTTGTATTCCTCCTATAACAGAGAATTTCATATATAACATCTCAAAACTGACTGCACGGTCCTGAGACTCAATCTACAACTGCTCTCCTAATATACTTCCCAAGCCAGAAATGTTCCCAAAACTGCTTCCTATATCGCATTTTCTCATATTAGATCTGACACTTCTTAATGCTGTGCCTCCTAGGCTTGGCATTCAGTTAATTAAGACCGGGCACACCTATCCAGTAGGATCCCTCTGTTTACCTGCTCCTCACATCACATGACAGGTCAGGTAACTTTGGACTCCAGGGCTTCACCAAAGGCTCAGTTTTTAAATGTTCGCACTCTCCAGCAAAATCTCTGATCTGATTCTATCGTTCAAATGTGTCCCCAGCCCTGATGCCTTTCTTCCTATACCATGCACTCAGACCATGGACTTCAGGATCATTCTCAAACTGGGTCACATTCCAATCTAGCACCCCTGGATCTCGAAGACTTTTTCAGCCTGTAACTCGGGTTTCGGTGTTTCCATGCCTGGGACCCCAGGGGCTTGCACACCCTCATTTGGGCTGTGCATGTACCAGAGAGGTCACCTCCGAAACTAGGAGTGTCCCCCATTCCGAGCCATACCCCAGGCTACCCCCAAAGCACCAGCCAGGCCATCACCCTCTTTTCCTCCCTTAAGGCTCGCCCCCAGCCTCCACCCCATGCCTGCGCGGTAAGGGGTCACTGCCCCAGCTGCCCAAGCCCAACACGCGCTTAACCCCACAGCCTCCGATTCCTTCATCACCCCCAAGGCCGGAGCCGGCGCGACCAATAAGGTGCCAGGTCCGCGGCCTCCCCGCCACCGACCAATCACGAGCGAGCCCCCCCGCCGTCGCCTTCCGCCAATGGGAGAAAGCCCGCGGGCCGGGCCGACTAGGCGCACGGACCCCACGAGCACGGCGGCGGCGACAGCGGCGGGCCCCGCGAGAACATAACATGGCGGCGGGCAGGCCGGACCGAACTACAGCAGCGGCCGCGAGAGGGAAGTGAGGTCTCCGCCGAAGGCGGGAAGCTCTGCCCCTCCCCCCGCCGCCGCTCCCCTCTCACCCTCCTGCCCACAGAAGCTCCCGCACACTCACACGCCTCTGCTCAGAAGTCCAGGGAAGAACAGGAGCCGCCCCCGCGCTCCTGCGGAGTCGGGCAATGCAGAGGCCCGGGCACGGCAGAGGGGAGGGGGAAACGTGCGTCACGGACAACGGAGCGCGCGCAAAGCGGGGGCACAAACAAGATGGCGGCCACGCCGTTTGCACCGTCTCCCCTCTTCCCCTCCCCCTCTCCTGGCGCCTCAATTCTCAATATCGTGTAGTGCGTAGAAGCGGAGTTGCTTGAAATCTCGCGAGAATTGGTTAGGGCGACGACCGCGTGAGAGAGAATGAGATCTGAGAGTTTGCGGCCCCGCCTTCTTTCAGGGGGTCTGGAGGCGTTCCCTGGTGACCTCCGTAGGGCGTTCTATCCGTGTGGATCTCTGCTGTAGTGTGTACAGTTGAATGTTAGTGAATAAGTAGTTTTTGTAGGTTTTCTTTTTTTTTTTAATTTAGGGAGAAGGAGCCGGGGGACGGACGACATAGGCGTGCTTGTTAAGCACGCTGTTAAAGAAGATAGCTGCTAGGCCGGGCGCGGTGGCTCAGGCCTGTAATCCTAGCTCTCTGGAAGGCCGAGGCGGGCGGATCGTTTGAGCTTAGGAGTTCGAGACCAGCCTGAGCAAGAGCGAGACCTCGTCTCTACTAAAAATAGAAAGAAAGTAATCGGACAACTAAGAATATATAGAAAAAATTAGCCCGGCATGGTGGCGCATGCCTGTAGTCCCAGCTACTTGGAAGGCTGAGGCAGAAGGATTGCTAGAGGCCAGGAGTTTGAGGTTGCTGTGAGCTAGGATGACGCCATCGCACTCTAGCCCGGGCAACACAGTGAGACTCTGTCTCAAAAAAAAAAAAAAAGAAGAAGATAGCTGCTAGCACCGCGAATTCACAGAAGAGGGCATTTGACACCAAACTGTAAAATGATATGCTCCAGGATAAAGAACAGTACTTCCCAATAATGGTTAGCTTGTAACCTTATGTCGATGTAGAAATTGCCTTTCTCATTTTGAATGCAGAGTTTAAAACTTTATCAAAGAAAGTTGGAAATAACAGCTACAGTGGGCATCTACTTTTTCATACTTACCTCTTTCATCTCCACAACCACTTAGTCTAAAGGCATTAGTATTATTTACATTTTGCAGATGATAAAACTGGAGCTCGAAAGGGTTAAGTAACTTGATCCAGGCCCCACAGCTAGTAAATGTCAAAACCCAATTTGAATAACTTCAAAACCTGTAGATACATTAATCAAATAAGTATTGAATGGAATTACCTACAATGAGACACTTAATGCATTAGGTAGCAAGCACAGAGAGAAATGGTACTGCCTTTGCTGATGGTATCCTTGAATTTTACAAATCACAATAAAATCAACACACTATTATCATTTGTTTCCTTTGGGTTTGTGACCCTGGTAATAAAATAATTGAGAATAATGGAAAAATAATCCCTTGACTTGAACTCAGGAAAATTGTTTTCAAATCCAATTTCAATAAATCTCACTTCAGGCATTCAATTAAGTAATGAATGAATGAACAAAACCTAACTAACTAGAAAACACCAGACTTCAAGTCTCAATTTCTTCATCTGTAAAATGATCTAATTCCTAGTTCCTGGGAATGTTGGGAAGATTGAATGAAATAATGTGAGAATGCTTTGTAAATTGCAAAAGTGTTACAAATAAGTTGGAGATGATGACATTTTCAGACATGAGAAATGGCATAAAAAATTAAGAACAGGCAGACTCAGGCTAGGCACAGTGGCCCACGCCTGTCCTCCCAGCCAAGGTGGGAGGATTGCTTAGAGTCCAGGAGTTCAAGATTAGCCTGGGCAACACAGCGAGATCCCATCTCTACAACAAAAATTTTTTTAATTAGCCAGGCTTGGTGGTGCATGTGTGCCTGTAGTCCCAGCTGCTTGGGAGGCTGAGGCAGGAGGATAGCTTCAGCCCAGGAATTCAAGGCTGCAGTGAACTATGATTGCACCACTGTACTCCAGCCAGGGCAACAGAGTGATACTCTGTCTCTAAAAAAATAAAAAGAGAGACTCAAAATGAGATATAGTATGTTGCAACTGTAGAAAGGTAGACTTAGATGAGGAGAAAAGCTAGGTAAGTTTTTCTACAAATACCTATAGAGCAAAAATACTGCCTATACTGTACTTGCCAAAGATATGTAAAAGTGTGTAGGAAGCAGCAAAAATTAGTGATTATTGTTATAATTAAGTATTGATCGCACATAGGGGCTACAGCCAGTTTCCATTCAAGAGCCTAGAAATCAGGTTGCTCTCAAAATTAAACTAATAAAAATCTACATATTAGTAGAAATTAGCCAAAAGTGATATTAAATGTTTTTAACAAATACTGCTCAAGCATTGATCAAGCAGATTAGAAGTCCACCTAGGGTCCTACAAGTATCCCCCTGGGCTAAGTGTTAACCCTTCAGTTGCTGGTTGTGAATAGTGGGTCCCAGAGGACCTCAAGGAAGGGAGTTGTCAGGAGGCTTGGAATAACAGCTATTTACTAGATAGTACTGAAGCATTTCAATATTTTAATAGTCAATATTATAACTAATAACAATCATACTGGTACATACAAGCTGAATATTACTCCTTGCGGTAGACTTGTCTGTATTATTATCAGTATTCTCTGCCCCTCTTTATCTGGCCTGTCCCTAGAAGATTAGGGTGAGAGACTTCTCACCCTAATGTCATCAAGTTTGGCCTTGTTTCGATCAATGAAATGTGAGTAGAAATGGCATGAGCCACTTCTGAGCAGAAATTTATGAGCCATCTCATGATTCTGCCATATTATTTTTCCTCTGCCGTGAGAGAAGCAGATCTCAAATAGAGCTCCTTCTTCAGCCTTGGGTCCCGGAAGGAAGATGTGCGGAGCCACAGGTGACCCACGTGAAATATAATGTCATGTGCACAAGAAATAAGCCTTTGTTACTGTAAGCCACTGAGATTGTTTTGGTTGGTTGTTACTGCAGTATAACCTAGCTAGCCTAAGCTGACTAATACAACCATGAAATTAGCTATCCATTGAAGTAAGCTAAGAGCTTGTCCACAAACATGATCAAAAAACAAACCAAATTCTGATCCAGGTCATATGGGAAGAATCTCAGGAAGGCAGATGTGATTGTAATTTAATACACAGAAGCCTAATCAATCTTGTCAACTAATCATTCTGTGTCCTATTTGGAGAGAGATTCTGTGAACCAAAGACCTTCATCAGCCATGACATCCCAAAACAAAGCAGTTACAGAGGCTAGCACTACCATTGCTCCTCTAAGCCCTGTCTCAGTCAAGCCAACCTGAGCATTAGGATTTCTTTGTCCACGTCATCCCTGTAGTGGATGAGAGTGACTCACACTACCTCAACTAAGAAATGCTTCTTAAGATCAACATGCTTTACTGGTGTGATACTATGCTCACCAAGCAAATGTCTTGCCGGTTGGGACAGAATTCAGTGATCTGCCATCTAGAGGATTCCAGTTCTTTTGATAATTGTATTTCTCATTGTAAATTAATCAGTTGGGTTCCATTTTATATAAATATCAGTTTCCGTGAGCCCAGTGAATACAAGAGCCCCTCTGGGAAACAGTTCCACTCTCCGCTTACTATTAAAATCAGGCTTCTCAGCCAAGCACAGTGGCTCACGCCTGTAATCCCAGCACTTTGTAAGGTCAAAGTGGGAGGACCACTTGAGGCCAGAAGTTTGAGACCAGCCCGGGCAATGTAGCAAGACTGCATCTCTACAGAAAAAATTAGCCAGGCATGGTGGCACGCGCCTATAGTCCCAGCTACTTGGAAAGCTGAGGCAGGAGAATTGCTCGAGCCCAGGAGTTCGAGGTTACAGTGAGCTATGATTGGACCATTGCACTCCAGTCTGGGTGATAGAATGAGACTGTGTCTCTCAAATGAAAAAAAATTTTTTTAATTAGGCTTTTGAGTTTGCAAGGTTGAAGATCAGTTCTGGGATGATGGTAAATTCCTTAAGGTTATAGCACCATAGAGGGACCTGTCTCGACAGCCAGCTGGACTTCTTTCAGCCACACCCCACTATCTCATTGACTCAAAAGAAAAGCAGTTAGTGCTAAAGTGAGATAAAGTTCATGAGCTTTTGGAGTTCGAAAAAGGGATAGATTACTTCTACTTAGTACAAAATAGTGGGGGTAGTTCAGGAAAGATTTGAAAGGGATGTGACATTTAAAGACTGGCCTTGAAAAGCGAGCAGAATTGGAGAACAGCATACCATGTGTAGACAGCCACTAGAGCCAACGGAAGCAAGGGATCAGTTGACGAAATAGTATAGAGTAAGAGGGAAAGGAAAAAGAATCATATGGAAAGATATATTATGGTCAGATTAAGGCTCTGGGATTTTACTTTCTGCTATGGGAAGTTAGTGGTGGAAATTTTTTGTTTTGTTTTTAAGCAGTTTTAACCATTTTTAAGGGTACAGTTCATTGACACTAAGTGTATTCACATTGTTGTGCAACCATTACCAGAATTTACCATCATCCCATTCTGAAACTCTGTACACTTTAAACACTAACTCCCCATTTCTACCCCTTCCCCCAACCTCTGGTAACTACCATTCTATTTTCTGTCTCTGTGAATTTTCCTATTCTAGTACCATGTACAAGTGGAGTCATACAATATGTGTTCTTTTTGTTTGGCTTATTTCACTTAGCATAATGTCCTCAGGGTTCATCCATGTTGTAGCATACACTAAAATTTCATTTCTTTTTATGGCTGAATAGCATTCTATGGTTTGTATATGAGTACATTGTGTTTATCCATTTATACATTGATGGACATTTGAGTTGTTTTCACCTACTGGCTACATGAGTAATGCTGCCATGGACATTGGTATACAAATACCTGTTGGAGTCCCTGCTTTCAACTGTTTTGGGTATATAACCAGAAGTGAAATTGCTGGATCATACAGTAATTCTATGTTTATTTTCTTTTCGAGAAACCACCATACTGTTGTCCATAGCTGCTGCGCCATTCTATATTCCCAATGGTAGAGGTTTTTACAAAGAGGAGTGACATGGTCAATACTATGTTTAAAGGCAAGCTGGAAGAGAGACTAGGATGGAATAGAGTTGCAGAATGACCAGCTGGAAACTTCCACAATAGTTTAGGCAAGATGTAATAAGGGCCTGAACACATCAGCAGCAACGAGAATAAAAGGAACAAGATGGCCGGGCATGGTGGCTCACACCTGTAATCCTAGCACTCTGGGAGGCCGAGGCAGGAGGATTGTTTGAGCTCAGGAGTTTGAGACCCCATCTCTACTAAAAATAGAAAAATTAGCTGGGCGTGGTGTCATGCACCTGTAGTCCCAGCTGCTCGGGAGGGGTGAGGCAGGAGAATCACTTGAGCCCAGGAGTTTGAGGTTGCAGAGGTGATATTGCCAAGGTAAGATTGAAAGGATTTGATCATTGATTGGCTATTGAGGAGGGGGTGGGAAACTAGAAAAATAAAGGTGTTTCATACCTGGGAAGATGGTAGTCTCCAGATGAACAGTCAGAGTGTGGAGAAGTCATGATTTCAAGTTTGGATATGTGAAGTTTGAATTACCAGAGAGACACTGTAAGTTATGGGGTTGACATTTGTTCTCGTACATGTTCAATGCCCCTTGTCCTTTCAACTGGTAATGGCACCCTACCTTTTCTTCTTTCTTTTAGATTGTAGAATGTATCCTTCTTCGTCTCTGTGTAGGCTGGGCTTTGAGGGTGTGTGGCCATGAGAATGCACTTCTCAGATCTCTGATTAGGGGAATTTTAATTTACCAACAGTCCAGCTCCTGAGCTCTGAAATCCATCCCGAGCTATGAAATACATTGCCCTTCACTCTGAGGTCTTACTTCCCACAGGCTACTCCTAGCCAATGACTGAGCGCAACAGGTGTTTTAAGACAGGCCTGTTCCTGGAATAAGTGATACTCTTCTGATGGATGACTTTGACTCAAGGACTCCTCAATAGCCTTGCCAAACTTTCCTTAGAACCTCACTGCAGTCTAAGACATTTCCACCTAGAATTCCTTTCCCTCTCTCCTTCACTCAGGGTCAGACTTGTGTCCCTGTGTGATGGCTCTCAGTCTTCCCCTGAACACTCCCATTTTCTCTCACAGGTGTTTTTCATAATAAATTTCTAGCATTTTGTCCTGTCTTGGTGTCTGATTTCCTGAGGATCTGAACTGACATGAGGGGAGGGAGGACAGGATACTTCCTACCATAGTGTATCTCCTATACTCCATCAGCCACAGGATTAGGCACACGACCCAATCTGACCAATCACAATGATCCCCACATCTCGGCCCAGTGCCTCCTCGGAGTCTCTCAGGGTCATTAGGCTCCAGACCATTAGCCACTTGGTTTACCTCAACCAGAGACATTGCTGACCAAGTCTGAGTGAGGCCTCACAGTTCTGCTGCCTGAGGCCAATTCGTTGCATATGTGGGGTCTATGGCTTCTTCTTCAAATTTCAGACTCTGGTGACATACCACTTCACAAATCATGGGATCTGGCTTCCCCAGCAGCTGATGAAGGGGCCAATGAAGCAGCCTAGTACAGGGAATTTAGCTACCCATGGGGCAAACTGATCAATGGGAAACAAGAAGGAGCAGGATAGAACAATCCATTCTCCCTTCCTTCCTCTGATGGACTGTTTCAACATGTGATTTCTCCATACAGTCTGTCTAGAGACATTATGCTTGGCCAGTAGGTGTACCTGTCAAGAGACTAGCTGTCTCTTCACAGCTCATTGTGAAGTAGCCAGCACACATTTCCTTGTGCTTTCTATCTTTTCCTGCTTTCCTTTATTCCTCATTCTTACTGCCTCAGGGCTGTGCCTCCCACATAAAGCCTTAGCACATAATCCCTTCTTCAGGCTTTGTTTTCTAGGAAACGTTGCTAAGACAGGTCACAGTTTCTGAAGAGATGGGCACATGACCCAAACTAGGTTATGCAAAGCCTTCCTAAAGGTTTGAAATGTAGACGTAGGAGAGATAGGATTTTTCTTCTAGAGATCTTGAGCCGTGAGGAGCTGAGAGTGGCCATTATTCCCACTTCATGAAGAGTGACTGCCTGAGCATGAACACATCACAGAGGAAGGCAGAGCTCTAAGAAAGTGAGGGAGACAGAGCCCTGACACCCTTTGAATGCTTAGATCCAACTTTCCCCAATATGCCTAACTCTTTTGTCATTCTTTCTCTGAAAACCAGTTTTCCCAATCCATGTCATAGAAAATGTGGTTACTTATGGATTCCAGGTTGCCTCCATTCAAAAGATCATCTAGGTGACTAGATTCTTAGGCTGAATTCCAAATTCTGGAGAGGAAGAGCTCCTGCTTGGGCTAGCTTTGGCCAAATGTCAACCACTGAACCTAACAATATTGTTGTGGAAGGGGTGACAAGGTTATATATAAACACAGTTATATCCACTGTAACCCTGTGAATAAAGGTGTGCTGGAGGGCAGAGGATAAAGTAACACTTCCCTGAAAAGTGAAAGTAGAGGATTGGGCAGACCAAACAATGGCTGTCCACTCCCTGAGAATAAATAAAGGGAAAGAAGGTAAAGAGAAGAGATCAGAAGACAGAACCTGTGCTAACCAATAGAGCTTTCTGCAGTTATGGAAATGCAGAGCCCTCATGACCTAATCACCTCTTAAGGGTTTCTACCTGTCACCACTGTTGCAATGGCAATTATATTTCAATGTGACTTTTGAAGGGACATTGAAACCATAACATGTAGCTATATTAGACAGCACAGGTCTAGACTATTGGTCCACCTCGGGAGGCAGGATGGAGTATTGGCTATAGCATGTGCTTTGGAGCCAGCCTGATCTGGGTCTGAGTCCCTGCTCCATTTGCTTAACCTCTCTGAGCTAGAGAGGTGAAAGATGTAAAGAAAATTCAGCGGTATGTGATACCATAAAGAGAGAAAGGAACGGGGTCAAAGAATCCATTGGATTGGCAATTAGGAGACTATTAGTGAATTAAGACAGAGAAACGTCAAAAGTGTGATGGGGTAAAACCCAGAGCAGCTATCCACCTACCTTTTGGACATCTGCTAAGTTCCTTTCCTCTGGAGGGGAATCCCAGCAGGCAGAGATTGGGAATGCAAAAATCTTCTCTTAATCCTGGTAGCTACATGGGAGTGAGAACTCAAAGATGCGTCCTGAAGGTAGGGTTCCAAGGTCAAGCCAAAATAACAGAATGAGAAACATTGTCAGTCACAGTGTCTGGAGCCAAAGGTGGGGTTCCCCAAACCAAGGAACCCACAAGGAAAGAATACCTCATGTACCTATACTCATTACATAGTACTTACAGAGTGGTAGATCGTAAGTCCTTCAAGGTTCAGAGCTAAGTGCATCTGGTATCTCCAGCACCTACTAAGTGCCTGGGACCATAGTAGTTACTTAATCAACATCTGTTGAATGAATGAATGCAAGTAAGCCAGTCTACTCTCTGGTATATAGTAGACACTCTGCAATATAATGTGAATTAAGTTATTAGAGGGAGAAAATTCTGCAGTGAGAAGGTGCCAGGGACTCCTTCTTGGCTTGAAAACCCTGTTTGTATCCCTTAGCATATTGTCTGGCACAGAGGAATTGTTCAACAAGTGATCACTATGGTAATTATTATTAGATGGGAATAAAATTTTGTAAAAGGTTGGGAGAAGGCCTAGGCAATATGTAAGAGCTAACATATGTTGATCTCATTTACTCTTTAAACCAACTCAATGAGATAGGTTTTATTAGACTAATTCTACAGATGAGAAAACTTCAAGAAGAGATTTCATTTATCCAAAGTCACCCAGCTCAGAAACGGCAGGACTGGTGTTGAACCTAAGCTAGCCCAGAGTCCAGGCTCCATCAGCAAAGGTTTGGGAGCCAGGAAGCAGAAGGAGGCTCAAAGGTGGAGCTTAAGCAAGGCAGTTCTGGGGTCAAAATTCTGATTTCTTCCATTCATACCAATCTTGATGCCTTCTTCTCCCTTCCATGCCCACTACTTGCCTTCTTGCCAAGCTCCTCATCCCTTCTACTGAGTTCACCCCTAGACCCCTCTTCTGCTTCCTGTCCCAAACCACATCTGCTCTGGTTTGACTCAAGGAAGCAGGAGTTGAAAAGGGGCCACACCTGCCTCCACCCTGCCTCCACACCTGCCTCTGCTGGAAACTCCGGCAGCAGCTGGCAGTTATGGGCTTGGAGACCTTCAGCAATTCCAGCAATGGTGGTGGACTACTTTACATGCTCCAGGAATGGTGGTGGTATGGAAGGGCAGCAGTGGGTAGCTGCAGGCTTCCGTTCTGCTAGCAGCATCATTGCAAAGACAGTGCTCCAGTAGTGTCAGCAACAAGTGCACTTCTGGGTGTAGTAACACCCTCCTGTTTGATCCTTTAGGCTTTGGGGTGGTAGAATTTGCAGCTACCAAACTCTATTCTACCCCACCTTACCCTCTTTGCTCCTTCAGGCCTTCTAACACATTCCTAACCAGTCCTCTGAAATAAATTCCCTCTGTTTGAAATTCCAAGCACATTTGTTTTCTTGTCTTCACCCCAGCTGACACAGTGTCGCCCTGGCCATGGGATAGACAGACCGCAATTACTAACTTCCCAGCTATGCTGTTTACAGTTGTTGGGCTGGGCAATGCCATAAGAGCAGCACACTAAGCTCTCAGCTGGGGCACTGGGGAAGGAGCGAGGGCTGACCCTGGAGCAAGCATAGGTGAAGCTGCCTACTCCCGTCTGCCTCCACACCTGCCTCTGACTATTACACCTGGGTTGTGGAGTGCTGACTGCTTGCCTCCCAAGATAACTTGACTCCATGTTGTGGCTGGGAGGGATGGTCTCTGGAATGACGAGGTGGGAGTGCAGCAATGGGTACAGTTGTCAAGGGGTCCCAAAACAGAGTGGCCAGGAAAGGACGTCCTTGCTGTAGAGTAGAGTTTAGGGAGGGAGGAGGGGCAGAGACTCTTCATCTGTTTTAGAGGTGCTGATGGGGGGGTACACTGATGGCTTTCAACCTTTTCTGTCTTACCCTCCACCAAGTGCTCTGTAATCAAAACACAAAAACGGAGACTTCTAACAGCATTTATCCTTGCCAATACCTGAGGAGCTAATACAAAACCTTTACATCCAACCTAGCTTACCTCTATGGCCTCCTGGTGCTACCCAAGCCACTGGGTAATCTAAATCTCTGTAAGAAGTGGAGGGTTAAGATTGTGAATAACACCTACAGGCCCTAAAAGGGCATAAGTGCCAAGAACACTACTTTTCTTTGAGGTCCCTTGCCATCGCCAGTAACGTTTTGCAAGGTGGGATTAGGCAAGTCCTGAGAAGAGGACTATGAACTTAAGCATGATCCTTGATTGGAAACCTTCTAGATCCTACTCAGCCATTAACCTGCTCTGTGATCTTGGGCAAGTCACTTAATTAAGCTCAATCTCAATATTTCCATCTGTTTTAAGAAGAGCAAAGGAATAATTTTTAAAGATCTTTTAAAATAAATTGTGTTGGGGTTGGATGGGATGGGAGAAGTGATAGGTATCCTCTACCTCTCCTTCTTGCCCACCCTCCCTGGGTTTCCATGAATATCAAATAACACAATAAGCATTAAAATGCTCTGAAAAGTACAAAGCACTATACAAAAACAGGGAAGTATTATTATCAAGATAGTTGTTAGCTTGGGAGGATCAAGGCAGGGCCAGGTTCAGAACCAAACAACGGGAAGGCAGGGATCTTAATACCAAAGAAGGAAACTTTCTTTGTTCAGATTCTTCCTGGAGTGGCACTTTCTTTGGAGCAGACCTGGCAATGAAACCCTCTGAGCTGCTGAAGTGGATCCAGGAAAGTATTAAGGGGGCAGGCAGGGCATTCAGCCAAAAGATACTGGAGAAACACCAGCCCTGGTTCCTCAGTTCCTTCGTGATCCAATAAAAGACACAATCAAAGAGGGAGGCAGATTGTATCAGCAGGTCTCAGGTTCAAAGCCAGGTGTGTGCTGGATCCTCTAACAGGCTCTTCAACCAGCCACCAAGCTATTTTGGGAGCCAGGATGGCACTCTGTAACTAGTACTAAACTCAGCTGCCAACAACCTAAAAACCATTCTGTCTATACAATGTTCAAAAAGAACATTGATCTGGAGAGGACCTTAGAGATAATCTAGTCGAACTGAGGCCCAGAGAGGGGGAGAGACTTGCCAAAACAACACAGTAGAGTCAAGCTGATTGAGCTACAAGGAACAGAAGCCTTCTTAATCTAGCTCAAATACAAAGGAGTTTCTTTTAAGAACTGGAATTGAAAGGCCAGCAGGAAAGATACAGGCCTGGGACTCACTGGTCTCACTATCTTTATCTCCTCACCCCCTCCCCATCTCTGGACAGGATTGCTCCTTTCTCCTCTGCCAACATCAGGCTCCTGCTTCCTCTTGGTCTCTGCTCCCTCTTATCTGGGCTTGCACGTGGCTTTACTGCCCTCTCTACTTCAACTCCCTCTGCCATCTGACAATTTCTTTCTGTTCCTTGGTTCAGGAGAGGATCTAACTGGCCCATCTCAGATTGTTGTACTAGGCTGTCTTAGTCTGTTTTCTGCTGCTATAACAGAATACCTGAAACTGGGTAATTTGCAAAAAACAGAGATTTATTTCTTAAGTTCTGGAGGCTGAGAAGTCCAAGGTCAAGGGGCCTGCATCTGGCAAGGGACTTCTTGCTGCATCATCCCGGCAGAAGGCAGAAGGGCGAGTGAGTGAGAGAGCAAAAGAGATGGAGAGAGGAAGGAAGTAGGTTGAATCTATCCTTTTATTGGGAACCTACTTGTGCCATAATTTAACACACTCCCGCATTAATGGCATTAACCCATGAGGGCTTTGCCCTCATGACCTTATCGTCTCTGAAAGGTCTTGCCTCTCAACACTGCTTCATTGGGGATTGAGTTTCCAACACATGAACTTTGTGGTACACATTTAAACCATAGCATAGGCCATTGGTCAGAGGTCACCAGGTAATATATGAAATGGTGACCCTTGACTCAGGTATTGGCCCCATGTGCTCAAGTCTAGAGGCTAGAGGGGCCATGTGGTCTAAGGCACGACCCCAAACAGGTTGTCGTTTGGGCTGATTTTCCTTAAAGTGGATGTGAATGAGGCAGAAACTGCACCATCACTGATTGGAGCCCAAGGTTCCAGATTTCCTGCCCAGAACTTTTTCCCATGAAATTGTCATTTCTTTCCTTTATTTATTCAGCAAACATGTCTTAATGCCTGCTAAATGTCATTCATTAATGTCTTCCTCCCCTTCTTTCTTCTCCCTACCCTGAGGAACTTATGATATAGTAAAAATAATGGCACAAAAACGAATTACAACACACGAGCCTGTCAGAAGAAGTATATACAAAGTAATAACAATAGCTACCACTTACTGAGCACCATGTACCAATCACTGCTGATCACTTTGCATACACTTCCTCATTTAATCTTTACAACTCCCCTGTGAAGTCAGCACCACATTTCACACATGTGGAAGGAAACAGGCTCAGAGAGTGGTTCACAGATAATCAATAGCACAGCAGGGCTCTGCTGCCAAAGCCCGCTCTGTTAACCACTGTGCCCTGCAGTCTTTACCACGCTGTTAGAGCACCGAGGACCATCTTGGCCTAGGGAGAAGGGCAGGGATGATTGAGGAAAGCAGTAGACTTCAAGGAGGTGGTGACATCTGAGATCAGCAAGGGAGCAAGCTTTTCTCAGGCAAATGGAGGGAGGATCATTGTAAACAGAGGAAGCCACGTGTGTGAATAGCAAGATGCAAAGAGCAGAGCACCTGGCGCTGGGAAAGCCTGGAGTGGGGGTGTGAGCAGCAGCAGGGCAGGGAGCACGCTGAGGACCTGAGAGCGACTACCTCCCTACATTTGTACCCTAGGCGCCTCACTTGCTGGACCCAATTGCCAGCCTGGCAGGGAATGTGAAGATGAAGCATTGAAGAGAAGGATCTAGGAGAAGAAAGCAAATTCAACAGAACCTAAAAAATGCAACCATTACTGTTTGGGCCTCTGTTCCTAGAATGGACTCTCAGGGTACATGGATAGAGTCCAAAGTGAAAAATGCAAGAGGAGTATGATCTTTAAAATATCAACACTGAAACAACACTAACACCCTCCCTGCCCTGGATTCCCCACACAGCTTGCTTGCTTCTGCCTGACCTTCAGGTCTTATCTTAGATGTCACTTCCTCTAGGAAGCACTCCTTACTTGGTCTACCATGCCTGCCTTAAGACACCTGGAATACTATTTTGTAATTGACCTTTGCCTTTTCTGTCACCCCCACCAGGCTGTGAATTCCTTGAGGGCAGGGGCTGAGTCTTGTTTACTCCTTTATCTCCAAGACAGCAAGTGGCTCATAGTAGCTGCTCAGTAAAAGATAGATGGAAGAATAACAAATAGTCTCCAAGGAGCTTCTGCAGAGTCTTTCAGGTCATGTCCACTTTACTCGAAGTCTCTGGGATCCTACTGACCTCAGCACTTGGACTCCTACACATGTTTGAGCCAGAAGAAACCTTAAAAATCATCTAACTGGCAAGGCGCGGTGGTTCACGCCTGTAATCCTAGCACTTTGGGAGGCTGAGGCAGGAGGATTGCTTGAGCTCAGGAGTTCGAGACCAGCCTGGGCAAGAGCAAGACCCTGTCTCTACAAAAAAATAGAAAAATTAGCTGGGCGTGGTGGTGCATGATTGTAGCCCCAGCAACTCTGGAGGCTGAGGCAGGACGGTCTCTGAGCCCGGGAGTTTGAGGTTGCAGTGAGCTATGATGACACCACTGTACTCTAGCCTGGGTGACAGAGCAAGACCCTGTCTTAAAAAAAAATCATCTATCTCCTTCCTCCTGCCATTTCACAGAGGAGGTGAGGGTGGTCCAATTATCACTTATTTGTGAACAATCTCAGTTTTTTTCTCTAGCCACAATTTCTCCTTTGAACTCCAAAACTAATCAGCTGCCTATGCAGCCCCTCATCTGGGATGTCCCACAGTGCTTGTGTCTAAGCACATACAGAATTGGTCTCAGCATCTCTCTCATGCCTGGTCATCCTCCAGGCTTTCCTCTCTTGGTGAAAAACATCACCACCCACCCTGCTGCTGGAACCAAAAAGTTGAGAGTCCTCCTTATCACCTCCTACGGCTTCCCACCACCCATAAAACATCAAGCCCAGTAGTGTCTACCACCCAAACCACAAAATTCAATTCCTTCTGCCTCCCTAGACCAAATGCCCCACGGCTCTAATGGACCTCTGCAAAGGTCTCCTCATTAGTTCCCCCCATCTGCTCTTTCCTTATATCAATCCAATGGCTGCACTGCAGTTGGAGTGACATTTTAAAAAATGCTACTTTCTCATTTAACTCCTTTGCTGAAAGACTTCCAATGGCTCTATACTTTTAAAAATAATAATAATTATTATTATTATTATTATAGCTAACACTTATGGAAAACTTATTATGTCCTAGGCCCTGTTACAAGGACTTTACACATTTTAACTCATTTAATCTTCACAACTCTAAATATCCCCATTATACAGATACGGAGACTGAGACTCAGAGAAACAACTTCAGGGACTTTGCATAAGCTCTTACCCCATCCTTGGCTCATTGACCCGACTGACTGTCGGAGCATTTGAGGATCTCCCTTGTTAGGTCAGGTCCCCGTGGCATGAATCCCAGTTTTCATTATATAATTGTTTAGGGGTATCATTTGGTCGATGTCAGTCACTCCAATAGGCTTTAAATGCTATGGCTGTTTTGCTCATAATTGTATCCTCAGTGCTCAACCTATAACAAATACTCACTTGATATTCACTGAATGTATCAATGAAAAGTGTTTTCAATAGGAGAGGGGATGTGGTCAGATTTGTGTCAGAAGGAGTTCTTTCGTGTGGAAGTTTGGAGGTGGTGAGACCAAGTCACTGGCAGGAGCTGAATTCAGGAGTGAGAGGAAGGCAGGCTGGACTAGGGGAGTGGCAATGGGGATGGAGAGAAGCAGGTGAACCTGGGAGGCGTCGAGGAGGCAGCCCTGGTGATTAAGTGGATAGAAGTGAGGACGGAGGAGTCAGGAGTGACTCTCAGATTTCCAGGTGTACCTTGAACTGGGGTAGGAAGCATTTAGAAGGAAAGAGCCAGATTGGGTTGGCAGAGCAGGGCACCCCTAGACTAAGTCAACTGAAACGTGGAAAAGTTCTCAAACTCCTTAGCTTGGTCCTGGTGTATCTTATTCGGCTGCATCCCCAACCTGCCCCCAACCTCGGGGCATGTAGACCTCTGCTCCTCCCCCAGGCCCCACCTGTCCTCCTCCCTGCCTTCCTAAGTACAGTCCTGCCCCCTACCTCTCCCTCACTCCACAGGACTCAGCTCCAGGGACATCATCTCTGGAATCCCTCCATGCTCCTCGACCCCATCCTCTTCCATCCGGGATTCACTGTATCAGGAGTGTTTCTCTGCCTGTCACCCCTGATGATGGTGTTCCTCAATTCTGAATCCCTAGCACCTGGTACAGGGCCTGGATCAAGGGAAACCTCAAAAAAGTTTGTCTCATTGAATTTGCCCAAGGGCTTGGCTTTATCATATTAACAGTTGAGGCCAGAAACGGGACATTAAATCCTGGTGCCATCATTTAGAGTTTCGACAAGTAAGTCACTTCTCTCAAGCCTCTGTTTCCCTGTCTGTCAAATGCAGACGATAATACAGTGGACCTACCTCGAAGAGTTGTTTTGAGGGTCAAATGATATACTCTATGTTGTGTTTACCACAGTGCCTGGAATATGATTAGTTCCCTCAAAAACTAGCTTGTTATTTATTTTAAGGAAAAAAAATTCTCTCTTTAACACCAGGAAGGGGCATGAGCTGGAGCAGAGGATTGCAGTTCTCAGGATGGCCACATGAGGGATGTGGTGAGCAACCTCCGTGCAGACTCTGGCTCCGCTGTGCTAAGGCACCTGCTGAGGACGCAGATGGCCCGGCTGGGGTTTCCGGGGCTTCCCGGCCCCGAACAGGTGGGCCCTGGCCAGGACTCCGCGGGAGAAGCCTCTACCATGTGCTTGCTCTCAGACTCTCACAGCCCGGGCAGTTCCTCCTGCTCGTCCTGGTCTCTGCTTGGGGGAGGGGCTGGCGGGCCAGAACAAGCAGAGTGGAGAGCAACTAGGATTTATCCGGTGAAATTTGTCGTTTGTCTTTCAAACTCGATTATGGTCATTTCTTCTGTATAGAAGTTTCATAGTCAAATTTATCGATATTTTCTTTTATGGCTTCTAGGTTTCATCATACTTAGAAAGTCTAACATCTCCAAGGTTATTGAAACATTCATTCATGTTTTCTTTTGATGCATTATGGTGTATGTATGTATGTATCTATTTATGAAGGAACGAATGAATGACAGAGTCTCACTCTGTTGCCCGGGCTAGAGTGCCATGGCGTCAGCCTAGCTCACAGCAACCTCCAACTCCTGGGCTAGAGCCATCCTCCTGCCTCAGCCTCCCGGGTAGTTGGGACTACAGGCACGTGCCACCGTGCCTGGCTAATTTTTTCTATTTTTAGTTGTTTGGCTAATTTCTTTCTATTTATAGTAAAGACCGGGTCTCGCTCTTGCTCAGGCTGGTCATGGTGTTATTATTTAAATATGTACTCCACCTGGAATTTATTTCAGTGTACGATAAGGACACAGCTTTCTTCCCCATTTTTTTTTTTTTCTGTCTTTCAAGCTGGAGTTTAGTGGTGCAACCATAGCTCACTGCAGCCTCCAACTCCTGGGCTCCAGCGATCTTCCCACCTCAACCTCCTGAGTAGCTGGGACTACAGGTGTGCACCACCACCCCTAAATTTTCTATTTTTCATAGAGATGGGGTCTCACTATGTTGCTCAGGCTTATCTCAAACTCCTGGCCTCTAGCGATCCTCCTGCCTTGGCCTCCCAAAGTGCTAGGATTACAGGCATTAGCCATTGCACCCAGCCAGGACAGAGCTTTCTTCCGTTACCCCAAATGACTTGCCAGTTATTCCACCGATTTGTTGAAGGCCTATCTTTCCCCTCACTCATCTGAAACGCTATCTTTTTCATACACTGAATTCCCGTTTGTGGCTGGAACCATTTATATACTCCATTTTGTTCCGACCGTCTGTCTAGTCCTGCTTCAATACCATACTGATTTAAATATATTGACTTTATAATATGTTTTAATATCAGGTAAGGTGAATCCCTTTTCATTATTTTTTGTTTCGAGTTTTATTCCTGCATGTTTATTCTTCTGTATGCACTTAAGAATTAATAGCCCCCCGCATCTCCCACCCAATCCTTCCAGAAGTCAATATTGAACTTTGGAGACCCTGAAATTATATGCAAAATGTACATTTGTACATTTCTCCGGAGAGAAAGTCCAAAGTTTTCATCAGATCTGCAAAGGGACCACGATTCTGAAGGGAGCCCCCGGCTTATGTGTCTTTGTGAAAGGGGCACAGGAGGAGCTCAGAAGGAGCCCGATTCCTACCCCCTCTCCCACATCCCCAGGCTCTGCCACCATTGTTCCAGGTGCTTCCCTGGCTTCCATCTTGCCTCCCCCAATCTAATCCCCTTTGCTGCCCCAGAGTGACCATTCTACCACACAGGTCCTACCTCTTGGCCTAGGCCTGATGTAGATTAGATGATAACAAAACTTTAGTAAGTAAATGAAGTCACGAGTCCCAGCTCCCCCTCCAACCACTGTGAGACCCAGCCTAAAGCTGGGTCCACATTTTTGGGCCTCAACTCACCCTTCCCATAGGCCAGGTGAGAAGGATGAAATGGGATGAAGGGTATGTGGAAGACAGAGCTAGCTGTCCCCAGGAGAGTCATTTAATCCCAATAACTTTCCTTTTCCCCTCACCTGCCCACTCCTCATTCACATTGTAATTCATGACCTCAGCAGGGGGACTACTCATTTTACCTACCTCTAGCAAATAATGATAAATACTGTCTGTCTTCTCTGTAAATGAATGAATCGAATTACAACACTAGAGCCCAAGAGTGGAATTGACCAGTCCTAAGGAAGGTTAAACACACAAGTTGGGGACAGGCATGAGCCTAGGGGAGACTTTATACAGTATCCTCCTCAAGTCCCAAGCTGTTGAGGAACCCAGGACTCAGGAAGTCCACTTGGAAGTTCATTTAGGTAGATGCCGGGCCCTAGAACAAGCTTTCTCGACCTCAGCACTGTTGACACTTTGGGCCTGACAGTTCTCTGGGGTGGGGGCTGTCCTGTGCATTGCAGGGTATTTAGCAGCATCCCTGGTCTCTTCTCATGAGATGCCAGTAGCAACCCCTAGTTGTGAGGACCAGAAATGTCCCCAGACATCATCAAATGTTCCCTGGGGGACAAAAATTGACCCAAGTTGAAAACCACTGCCCTAGGAGAAGTAGAGGGGACAGGGGAAGGAGGTTAACTTGGGTCTCAGGGTAGGACACTCTCTACTCCCTTATCTTCTGTCTGACAGGGACATTATAAAGTCTTTTTCTTCATAGCAGGCGCTTAGGCGTCTCTTCTCTCTGAGCTTCGGTAATCATCTGTAAAGCGGACTTGATGTTTGTAAGTCATTTTCCCTTCTCTCACCATCTGACGTTCCTGGATCCAGTCCAGGGTAGGGCAGGGGGCGCCGCGGTGCCAGTGAGATCTTGGGAGGTGCCCCAAAGGGAAGGACGAGAAAGAACACATAGGGGTGGCTGCGGAGAGGGATGGCCAGGCAGGAGGCAGGAGCGTCCTAGGGACATGGAAAGATTTGAGGCGTCCACAGACCGCGTTCCTTCGAGGCTCACCCCATTCGAGAGCGCGTTAACATACGTCCCCCCAACCAGGCAAACCCAGACTGTTTCCCTGGGCGCCGCCCACTACCAGGGGTCGGCCCCATTGGCCCCGCCCTGTCCGTGTGGCCCCGCCCCTCAGCAGAGGCCCCGCCTCCAGAAGGCCCCGCCTCTCTCTTCGCCTCCCGCCAGCCCGAGCTCCGGCTTTGCACCCGGCGGCGACTGAGAGCGGTGTCTGCTGCGGAGCCGGCAGCGCAGGCGGGCGGAGCGGAGTTGCCCGGCCCCGTGGCGGGCGATGCCCCCGTGAGCTTGTCTCGCCGCCCCTCCCCGCCCCGCGTGCCTACCCCCCTCAGAGTCCGCGCCCGACTGGGGCCGGGCCGCGCCTACCGCCGGGTCCGCGGGGCGGGGTCCCGGGGCAGCACCTGCCCCGCCTTGCGGAGCCGCCTCGGCCTGCGGAGTCCCCCCTTCCTGTCTGGACCCCGGCCCCACCTCCGGGTAAGTCAGTAGGCCTTGCTCGCCTGGGAGTGGACGTGGGGAGGGGGCTGCGGAGGTCTGGGGGACCACAGGAGGGGGTTTGGCCGTGAAGCGCAACGTAGGGATGTGAGTGTGCAGGGTCTGGGGTGGTGGGGGCCTGGAGATGAGCACAGTGTGTGCGAGGGCTCTGGGGCGAGGGCTAAGGTATGAGAGTGGGACATGGAGTGTGGGGGGAAACCTGGAAAATGGGGTAGGGATCCCCAGAGTCTTGAGTTCTTTGCTGATGCTCAGAGCACCAGGGGCCCTGGTCTCAACAGCATTGCCTCGCATGGCATTTTTGCAAAGTGCTTAGAATCCCTCCTGGAAAGGGAGCTGGAAGGCAGCCTGCCTTCTCCCTCCTGCCTGTGCCCTGGTTGAGAAGCAGCCACTTTTTCCTGCCAACGTGACACCATTGTGGTGCCCAGAGGATCCCCCCACCCCATGAAAGAAAAGGGGTGGTGCTCACTCCAGTCCTAGGTGGGGAAAAGGGGGGCTTCTGGGAAGCTAGGAAAAGCGGTGGTCAATAGCATGGTGGGAAGCCCAGGGTTCATGGAGGCTTGGCAAGACCCTTGGTGGGCAACTTGGGCACCCTCTCATTCATGGGGAGGATATAGTCCCTAGCTGGCCTTCTGGCTGCCTGGACCCCGTACCCCCATCACCTCTGGACAGCCCAGTCCTGAGGAGTGGGTTTCTTCATAGTGTCCTCATCCTGAAACCTCAGGAAGAGCCCATTGCTCCTGTGGTCCTGGATTGGGTGGGCAATGCCATATCCAAGGCCAGAGAACAAGGGGAACTGGCTGATGCTGCCATCTGGGGGCTGTTTGAATGTGGCCCGTCAGGGGGCTTGGGAACCTGGGTGAATGTCAATGTCCAACCCTAGACCTAAAGGTGTTGTCTGGGTGTAGGGAAGAAGGCTGCTGCCCCTTTGGTCCTGTGCTCTACCCATGGTGACTTCTTAAGTCTAGGTTCCTTGGGTTTGGGGCCTGAAGTGATGGGAGGAGGGTCTTTCTGGGTTGGACCTGGTCACTAAGAGGTTAATGAGCAATCCCCATAGTTGCTGCCAGCCACCAATTAGACTGTAATCAGGCAGCTGCCAACTGTCCCTGGGGGCATGTGGGCAGCCTAATGGGGCATTCTCTGGCTGGGGAGGGGGGTGTTGGGCAGGGGCCTGCTGGAGGGGGGTGGTAAATGCAACCTGTGCTTAACCCAAGCACGATGCCCTTTTAGAGTTTGTTTAGAACTCACAGACCCCTTCTCTGCCCTCTCTGTCTGGCTGCCTGGCTTAGGGACTTCCAGCCCTGGGGTTCTACACTTACCTGGCCCTTTGCAGGGTATGAAGCCCAGAGTCAGCTAAACTCGGCTTCAAACCCAGGCTTTGCCACTTCCTGGCTGTGTGATATTGAGGAAATCACTTCCCTTCTCTGAACCCCTTTCAGTAAAATAACCCTACCTCCTATGTCTCTGGAAGGAGTAAATGAAATGGTGGATTTCAGCTGCTTAGCACAGTGTTTGGCACTCAGGAGAGCTCAGAAGGTAACTGCTGAACTCACAAACCACCCCTGTGCCAAGTACTTGCTAGGGCAGGCTTGCAGGAGTCAAGTGCAGAGGACCCAGCAGGGACAGTGGTCCCTTTCCCTCGGGGCATGTGGTCTGTGTCGCTGCTTAACTATTCTCTCTCCTTCCCTCCTTGCCCAGCGGCACTTCTAGTCTCTGGACTTTAATTGGATTTTTCCTCTATGGAGCCCAGGCCTGAAGCTGCTACTCTCTGGGCTCCCCATCTTCCTGCCCAGGTGCTGAGCTCTGCAGGGTCTGTCAGGGGTCTGGGTGATGTCTGCAGCTGCAATAGCAGCTGGCCCTTTAAGGAGGGAAGAAAACAATTATCTGGCCTGGGCATTGCATCAGCTGGAGCCTGGAGGGTCCCTGGGGAGGTGGGGGGGGGGCGGGAGGCCAGTGGTTGATTTCATTAGTGCCATGTGAGAACTCTCACCTGAGTCTGCCCCACTCCCCAGCTGCAGCCTCTGCCTCCTCCTACCCTGGGAGCATCACCTTGGAGGACTTTCTCTGCATGCACCCCCATCCCATGTCATGGGCCTTTTGCAGTGTGAGAGACACTTGGCACTGTGGCAGTGTCCCTCCTGCTAGCATTCTGCTGACTTGGGGTGCAGGGTGCATCTCCTGTACTGGCATTTTGTTCTCAATAGGGGTGTCTCCCTCATAGTGTTTGGCTGACCTGGAGGATGTTTCTCTCACACTGGCATTTTGTTGACCCAGGGGAGGGGTGACTTCTACACTGGCCTCTCACTGACAGAGGGCTGTCTCCTACACTGGTATACTGCTGACAAGACAGGAGAGCTTTGCTGGCTGGCGTGTGTGAACCCAGGCATGGGTTAGACACAACTGCTCTCTGGCTGGGAATGGTGAGTCACAGGGGTTGTGTGTTCTTGGGCAGAGAAGAGACCAGCTACTTGGGCATCAGACAGACCAGGGTTCAAATCCTGTGTCCTCCACTTCCAACCTATTACCACTTCAGGCAGGTGGCCTCAACTCCAGAGCTTCAGTCTTCTCTGGAAAACAGGAATAATTTATACCTGTATTACCCCCCACATCAGGAAGGCCATGAGGGGATTACACGTAGTAACTGGATGTACAGCACCCAGTCCAGGGCTGGCAGGGGGAGGGTGCATACTCTATGGTGGGTCTCTTCCCTTTGCAAGTTTGGGCTCTTCACACCTTGAGTTCAAGAAGCCTGGACAAGAGAAGGAGGGTCCAGGCGTCATGGAGAGAAGGGGAGAAAGAATGCATGGCTCTCCAGCCTCTGTTGCAGGATGATGCTTTCAGTCCGCTGGGTGCCTCTGATGTGCCAAGCTCTGTGAGCCAGGCGGCCCTTGCCCTAGTTGGGACGTGACCCAGAGCAGGTAATTACACATGTGACAAATGTTGAAAGGAGGGGTTCTGGGAGGCTCTGGAGTCTATCACCAGAGGTGTTTTCCTACGCTCTGGGGTCTGGGAAGGGCTCCCGGAGAAGGTGACATCTTAGCTGAGGTGTGAAGGGTACCAGGAAGTTGAGGAGGCAAAGAAGGGGTGAGGGAGGGGGACAGTGTGTCCAAGGCCCTGGTGATGGTGAGGAGAGGGCAGAGCATGGGCAGAGCCCTGGGACAGCCAGACCCAGGGGTCTAGCAGGGTACTAAGGACTTGGGAATTTCTCTTGAGGCCCATGGCAGCCCCTGGAGCATTTGAAGCAGAGGGAGCAGAGTCAAATTTCCAGAGTGTGGGCTGGAGTCTGTGACAGAGCCTTCTTGAGAGTGACCCTTTGCCCTCTCCTACACCCCTTCCTTGTGCGGCAGCCTTGGCCCCAGGGAGCCGGTTGTTTACACAGCTTGCCCCAGGAGGAGAGGGCCAGTCCCAGTCCCTCCAGCTCCCTCTCTCTGGGCCCAGTAGCGTCACAGCCTTGTTCATGAAGCTCAGCCCCTGGGACCAGGTTGCCAGAGGGCAAGAGGCCTGGCTTTGGCACCAGGCTGGCCTGTATTCATATCCCAGCTCTGCAGTTCATGTGTCTCCAACTATAACATGGAGTTGATGCTCTCTGTGGGAAGGAGAAAGTGAAATTCTAGATGGAAATCATAAAGCCCCATCTCAATGTCAGTTGGCATTTTTGCTGTGTTGCATTGCAGCTGACACCTACTCTGGGCCAGGCCCACGGTTGGCTGGGGTGGGCTGGTTTCAAGAGTCTGTGGTCACACAGGGCTCTGCAGCTAGGATCCCACACTTGGTTTAATGTTCTGCTGTCACTGTCTTAAAATTCTTAGTAATTTTGAACAAGGGGCCCTGCATATTATATAGCCCCACAAATCAGGCAGGGGTAGGAAGAGGCAGGGAGAGATGCAGACCTGCAAATAGTTTCTAAGTGGAGGATGCTTAGGTGGAGGGCATGACTAACTGTCCCAAGGTAGGTGGGATGTTAATAATAGTAACGTTTATTTAGTGCTTACTCTGTGCTAGTTCTCTGCTAATCACTTTACAGGCTCATCTTCAAACAGCCCTAGGATTTAGGTACTATTATTATCTCCATTGTATAGATGAAGAAACTGAGGTTAAGTTATTTCCAAAGTCACACAGCTATCTAGTGGCAGAGCTGGGATTCAAAGCCAGGTTGTCCAACAGCACAGTATAGGCCTATACTAGGGATGTCACCGTCTAGAAGGAGCAGCCACCTGAACTGGTGGATAAGCTGGAGTTTGCCCAGGGGCAAGAAGGGGCAGTGGGAAGGGTGCGGAGCTTGACCAGGAAAAGGAGAGCCAAAGCCAGGTGCCTCCAGAGCCGAGAGAAGGGAGCCCTTGGATGTCATGGTTCTGATTTTCCAAGCTCAGAGCCCCTGGTCACTCTGCCCCCAGGTCCCTGCTGCTATGGCTCCTCAGAGCTGCCCGATTTCCCCCCTCCTTCCCTCTCTCCCCAGGTAATCTCCTTTACTCTCTTGACTTTATCTCTGCTGAGCTCCGGACCTTCAGGTCTAACCGCTTTCTGGACCACATTTAGATGCGTCACAGACAATCAGCCTCAGGTCCAAAGCCAGGTCCCCTGTTCCCCGCCTGCACCTGCTCTGCCTCCAGGGCCCCCAGCTTATCTCTGGTGCCATCATCCACCCACTTGCTCAAGCTGGAAAGCTGGAAGTTCTCCTGGACACCTCCCTCGTCCTCACCCCCACATCCCACAGCCAATCCTCAGCAAGTCCTGTTAGCTCTCCTGAATCGCTGTTTCCAGTCCCTGAGCTCTTTTGCTGCCCCCTGCCCTGCTCCAGGCCACCATCGGCTCTCACCTGGGCTACTGTGACAGCCTCCTACCTGGTCTCCTGACATTTCTGTTTTTGCCCCACCTCGTTTCATTTTTCACACTGTAGCCACAGTGATCTTCTTTAGATAAATGTTTGATTGTGTCGTTTCCCTGCTTAAGACCCTTCCAAGACTTCTTGGAATAAAAGCCAGCCTCACCGACGCAGTGTCCAAGGCCCCGTGTGATCTAGTCCTTGCCTACCTTTTCGTATGGTCTTCTACCATTCTCCCTCTCCCTCAGCTGCAGGACTTCGCATGTGTTGTCCCCAATCCTGGAATGCACGCCCCCTCTTGGGGCCCTGCTCACTCCTACTTATCCTCCGCATAGAAACCAGCTTGAACGTCATCGGCAGGAAAGCCTAAAAACCAGAAAATAAACTCCTCCCCCCTCCACAGGACCTCATACTTTATGACACTCAGCACGCTTGCGTTGCTTTTCCGTCATCGCTCTTTCTCGCTAGACCATGAACTCTGTCGGGCCAGGAATCCTGTTCTGCCTAGGCCTGGCGCATAGTAGGTGCACAGGGAGTTGTTCCATAAGTGAAAGAAACAGATGAATCATTGCTGCAGCACCCGAACCGGCCTCTCTACCTCCAGGCCTGCATACAGCCCCAGAACAATCTTTCTAAAACGTGGAACTGACCCTGTCCTCCCCTGCTACTTAAAATACTTCAATAGCTCCCCAATGCTGACAGGAAGAGGCCTCCGCTTCTTATCATGATATTCAAAGCCCTTTATGACCTGCGCCCGACTGCCTGGCCAGCCTCGCCTCCCCTGTTCCCCACCACTCTTTGAAGTCCCGGCAGTCCCTCCAACACGCCAGGCTGTTTTGTGTCCCTGTGCATCTGCACTTGCTGTTCCCTTGCTTGTCCTGCCTCCCCACCCCTCCTTTGTCTCCGTGGAGAACGTCCTTAATTCTCCAAAGTCGGCTTAGCTGCTACCTTCGCTGTGAAGCCTGTAACCCTCCCGCCCCTCCCTGGACAGAGTGAGCCCACCCTCCCTTGGCCACATCTATACGGAGTCTACGTCTCTTACGTGCTGTCTCCCACTAAACTGGGCTCCTCCAACGCAGGCTCAGTGATTATTTTTTTCAGGATTGTTCATCTTTGTACCTCCGGCTCCAAGCTTCTCTCTTGTCTTAATTAGGTCTTTGCTTATATACAGAAACCTACTCAAACCAGCTTCAGTAATAAAGAAGGGTTTATTACGAGGACACAAGGGATTCCTGGGAACTGAGGGGAAGGAAAAGCATTAGCGCCGGGAAGGCTAACTTGAAGCAGCCGTTCTCCGTGCTCCACTGGCCATCTTTGCCTTTCTGTCTCCGTAGGCTGGATTTCTCTGCTTTTTCAGGCACCAAGCCACCTATACTTCCTGTATCTTGTCCTTCAGTTTCAGCCACATTTAGAGATAGAACTCAGGGCACGGCGGATCCCATCCCAAACTCCCAGGAGAGAATCTGATTGGCTCTGAGTGGGTTGGGTGCTTGCCCTGGTCCAATCAACTGCAGCCTACTGGGAAGGATCACAAAGTCAGACACGTGAACATGGCTATCAGTGCCCACCTCAGAGAAAGGGGGTCTTTGTTAACTGGGAAAATACTTCAAATGACAGCTGCTGGAATTCTTAGAGTGCCAAGGTGGGTGCAGTCAGGTGGTCCTGAGCCCCAGCCTTCCATCTGGACAGCACCTAGACAATAGGGACCTGGAATTGTGACTTGAAGGGGAGTGTTTTCCTAGGACAGCAGTGCCCACAGCACTCTGAAGAACTTGTCAAATGTCATTTGGAGGCCTGAGATTAGAGAGAAGGAGATGAGGCCCTGAATTTTCTCACCTTTCTTTGGAGTAGGGAGGGAGAAGAGGAAGACATAAGCACACCAGTTTTTCCTACCAAAATCGTATTCATCCTGTAAGATGTAACTCGTTCCCTTTCCTCAGTGAAGAACCATACCATGCCTACCCACCCCGTGCAGTCAGTCACTCTTTATCTGTATTGATTCTGTTCTTTGTACTTCCCTGGTAATAAACATAATTTTTAGCATTTGCTGTGTGCCATACACTGTGCTCATATGTTATCCTCACACCGTATAGGATGGGTACTGTCTCCATTTTAGAGATAAGGAATCCGAGGTTCAGAGAGGTGGCATTTATAAGCTAGGGACACACAGCAGTGTGACTCCAGAGTTAAAGCTTTTAACCTCTCCTAATCTCGATACTTATTTGCCTGTTTGCCCTTTGGGATTGTGGGGGCCTTACAGGCAGATAACAGGTTACCATCCTCCCCCTTTTCCTAACGCCCAGCACAGGGCCAGCCTAGAGCAGGGGCTCCCAACTGTGGGACAGATGGATGCAGGTATAGTAGAAAAGGCATCTGGGTGGGAGTCAAGTCTGCTACTTGTGGTTCTACCCTGTGTAGCTGTGTGACTATAGAGAAGTCTCTTAAGCTTTCTGAGCCTCACTTTTCTCATTCAAAAATGGACGTGATAATTCCTGCTGTTAGGCTCATGTTAGATGGTGGCTGTGATGACAATTTGTAAATAGGAAAGGACTGAGCAATTTCTAAAGGACTGTTATTACCAGATTGGATTGTGGCAATAGGGTGCTAGCTGGAAACTGTGCCCAAGCTTCTGCAAGAGGTGGACAAGCCTAGAGCTTCGCAGCACGTGGATTGGGACCCGAGATGATTTTCAGTGACTCATAGACCTGCCATTGCATAGCATTAATGCGTATAGTGAGAAAGTAGGTTCCCTTTCAACTCCATCAAATCCAAGATTGTCCCAGGGAGAAAGTATCAGTGAGGTTGCTAGTGTGTCTTTAACAGTTTTCCAACACTTGCTGCCCTCTTTTTCTAATGGGGAGATCTCAGATTTGGCATGGAGTATTGGCTAGTAACTACATGTAGCTAAAATTTAATAATATATCTTTGTTTTTACTGTATTTATTGTCATTTTCTATTTATTAAAAGTGATATTGGCTTTCTGTTTATAGTGGCAACACAAAGTTTCTATTTAAAATAGTTGCATTTAACTTAAAAGTGTCAATTTAAGAAAATAATGAGTAGCAATACAGAAGTATATAGATTTGGCAGAAATTGTTGAGGCGGCACACAGTATTATTTGGATAATGCAAAATTGGAAAGTCGTACAGGGATGTCAGAGATACGCGCGGTTGGCCTAGATAGTTTTGAAGGTCCTTCCACCTACCTGACAAATTTGGGCGTTTCTCCCTGCTGTGCCAGCCTGCTCCCCTCTGCTCACCTTGGGCCTTGGCTTGGGTTTCTTTTGAAGAATGCTGCCATGATTGTCTTGCAGACAGAATTTGTACCACTGTCCTCACAACCTGCCTGAGAGGGGTTCATTTGAGAGGGGGTGTCTGAATAGGGGTAAGATGCACCCCATCTCTGGGGCCAGGACTCAAGACCTCCTGGGGGGAGCAGGAACTGCAGACTCCACAGTTCTCCTGGTGCCCATGTACAACACAGGTCTCTGGGCTTCCTAGAGGCCTGGAGTCCCAGGGAGCAGTGAGGCTTTGGGAGCCACAGGTGAGGGTGAGGCTGTCCCTGGAGCTTCATGCCTCAGAGCTTGGGGCCCAGGGATAGCAAGGCAGGAGGCTTTGGAGTCTCAAAGGTTCCCTTTCCCCTGCTCCCCACTTTACCCACCCCTTTGTGCTGACTGTCCCTGGGGACTCGCAGCAGATCCCCAAGAGGCGTCTGAGGACACCGTGGATTTATCCACAGGGCCCAAGACCAGGGCCAAAGCAGAGAAGGCAGATGGGAGGGAGGTAAGTCCTGTCTGCTCCCTCCCTCATCCCACGTTCACAGTGGGAGGCAGCCTGGTCACCGAGAGGGTGGGAGGCCTGGTAGAGCATGGGGCGTGTGCTTGTGTATCCATGGTGAATGTGTGTGTGTGCGCGTGTGTGTGTATTAAAGCTAGAATTTAAGTTTGTATGTATGTTGCGATGTATGTATGTATCCCTGGTGAATGAAGCTCTGTAGTTCCCAGATATGTCTGAGGGTCTGTGAGAGCATGTTACTTGTGTGTGCACAGTGTGTGATGTGTATGTTTCTCCATGGTGAATACATCTTCATGTGATATGTCTGAGGTTCTCTGTGAGGGAGTTTTTGTGCAGCTTGTGAGTTTGTGTGTGGCAGGGCGTCTTGTGTCTGTGTGTGACGTGCATGTGAGTCTGTGGTACCAGCATCTCCATGCCATGTGTGTCTGTGGTGCATATGGTGTGTGTTTTTATGTGTGTGTGTGTGCTGTGTGTTTGAGCGCCTGGCTAGGTGGCTTGCATACTGGGTGTGGTGTGTGCCTGTTGTTTTGTGTACGTCATCGTCTTTGTACAGCTGTGTGTCTGGCTCTGTGGCGTGTCTGAGTGGCCGAGCGAAGGTGTGTGGCGTGCACACGGCTCTTTGTGCCCCGATAGAGTCGGGGTGGAGGGGGGTGCAGGGAATGCAGTGCGCGTCTGAGGGGCGGTGTCCGTCTGGACTGGGACCGAGGCTGTGCTGGGTTCCTGAGGAGGGTCCCCAGGGCGGGCCGTGGGCGCGGGCGGCGCCTTCCGGCTTGGTGCGGGGCTGGTAACCGGAGCCCCCTCCCCGCATGAAATATTGATCGGGCCTCGCGGGCGGCCCTGGCGAGGGGAGGGGAGGGGCGGGCAGGGAGCGAGCCGCCGGCCGCTGTCCGTGGTGCTGCTTAGGGGCGTGGTGCTCAGGAGAAGGTGGGCCTGGGAAGGGAAGAGATTGCCCGGACCACCAACACCATTAGCTGGGCCCCTGCTCTCAGGACAAGGTTGCCTGTCCCTACCACCCCCTGTCAGTCCCCCACCCCATCTAGGACGTGGGAGCAGAGGAACCAAATGGGTATCTTATTGGGATCTGGTATCCCCCAGAGCTAGGGTGACCATATGGCTGGGTTTGCTGGTGCAGTCCTAATTTTCACCTGTGGTGTGATTGTTAGTAGTGTCCCTGCTCACTCTCCAAAGGGCCCCTGTTGGATGATAAATTATGTGCTCATTTGCAATAAGGCTTTGATCCAAAGATCTCCTCTGCTTGCCGTGGGGGTTCTGTAGCCACGTGGGTGTGCAAGCGTGCGTATGTTTGCATGTGTGTGTGGATTGCCCTTCCTGTGCTAGGGCTGAGCTGAAATAAGTGCTTGGGTGCCCTGGGGCCCTTGGGCTCCTGCTGCAGCCCAGACTCTCCCAGGGGCTGCACCCCTTTCTCTTCCATTCTAAATTCTGCTTTCCATTCAAGCTGTACTCGTTCTCAGGCCTGGGCTTCCCCTGCCTGCTAGGGAGGAGTCAGGGCACTCTCCTTGCCTCCCTTCTGCATCCTGGGCTGGGCAGGCCTCTCCTTGGTCTCCATACCAGGGTGTCGTAGGGCCGCCAGGTTGGCCATCTCTATACTCATGGCATCTTCTCTGAATTCCTTCCTACTTTTAACCACTGACTCTCCCTCCCTCAGTGGATTCCATTTTCCTCCTACTTCTAACTGTTGAGGATATTATCTCTCGACCATTCCTCACTCCGTGCTCTCCTCTGGGCATTCTCCTTCCTTTCCACACCCTACTTTTCTCTCTGGAGAGCACACCCAAGTCCTGCCCACTCGTGTTGCTCCCCTGAGCTCCAGTGGATCTGCCTACCTGCCCAACACCTCTGTGTGGGAGATGCCGTATTATCTCAGACTCATCATAACCGAAATGGGATTCATCTTTTCCTTAAGCCAGCTTTTTCCTCTCAGACCTCAAGCTCTGTTGATGGCACCTCTCAGCCCTTATCCTCCCTGTAGATCACCTTGGATTTCATTTTTTCCCTCTCCCCTACTTGGTCCCTTCACTAACTCCAGGCAATCCCCTAACCCCACCCATGACTCCTGGCTGCCCCTTTCCTCTTCCCACCGCACTGTCTGAAGCAGCGCAGCCCTTCTTACCTGTGTGGGTATAGCAGCCTCCTGGCTGCTCTGCCTGCTGTCAGACTTCCGTCTGATTCTGTACTCTGTGTCAGATTGATCTGCGTAAAACATTACATCTAAATCATGTCGGTTTCACTCCTGTAGGATGAAAGCCAAGCTTCTCATCCCCACGTTCAGAGCCCTTCATTGGCTGCTCCCAGCCTACCTTTCCAGCCTTCTCTCCCACAGTTACACGTACGTCCTGCTCCAGCTGCACTGCTCTAGTCACCAGCCTCTGAACACGACATATTCTCCCCAGGCCTTCCCAGTAGTTTCCACCTCTTTCCTTCAGGGCCACCTCTGCCTCTCCAAACCCCACCTGTCTTTTGAGATGCTCTGTAGTCATTTCCATGTGATGCCTTCTGTGGTCTCCCCCATCCCGAAGGGTTCACTCCTTCTGCAGAACAGCCAGAGTATTTATTTTACCTTTATCTCTCAGTGCCTTGGGTGGTCCATGGACCACCAGCCTGGGCATCACCTGGGACCTTGTTAGACATGCAGAATCTCAGGTTCCACCTGTGACCTGTGGACTCAGAGTGTGCATTTCAACAAGATCCCCAGGTGGTTTGTGTGCACACTTAAGTTTGAGAAGCACTGGACAGTGTGGTCATTGAAGGCAGGACCTTGCTTCTGTTTGGGGGTGGCCTTTGGCCAGGGATGGTGGTGTTCTCGAGTGCCAACTTTAGCAGCCCCTGTCAGGTGACAGACAGATGCCATATCTGGCCAGATCCCACAAGCTATGGTGAATGAATGGTAGAGATGGCTGAGAAGGACGTGTACCCTGGCTGGATCTTTCCCACCCAGAATCTATACCTCACAAGGTCCCAGAGCTTAACCTCTGTAAATGTGACTCTGGAAAGCACTCTAGTGGCATGAGAAGCAACCAATTAATCAGTAAAAAAAGCAGTTATCAAGCATATAGCAGAACTTTTTCCCTCTTCACAAAACACACATTGGTGGAAAGGCCTGTTATTTTAATGTATATTTTGAAAATAAAAATATGTAGTTTTGGTCTTTTTCCTTCCTAATACAGTTTCTAAAGTAGTAATTTTAGGAAACACAATATGTCACATGAAGAAAATAAAAGTGGCTCACAAGTCTAGTATCCAGCTATAAATAGTGCTATTTAATGTATTAAATTGCCACTCATTCATTCTGTAAATATTTACAGAGCCCTACTATATGCCAGACCTGCACCAGGTACTAAAGACTGAGGATGAAGAAGATAACAAGGTTCCTATTTTTAAGCAGCTCACAGCCAGGGGGCGGGATGTGGGAGACAGGCGCCGAGCAAGTTAAGAACAGCAGTGTATTCATTTCTTAGGGCTGCTTGAACAAAGTATTATACCACAAACCAAGTGGCTTAAAACAACAGAAATTTATACTCTCACAGTTCTGGAGGCTACAAGTCTGAGATCAGGTGTTGGCAGGGTTGGCTCCTTCTGAGTGCTATGAGGGAGAATCTGTTCGATGCCTCTCCCCTAGCTTTCGGTGACAGGTGGCAATCCTTGGCATTCCTTGGCTTGTTGATGCATCACTCCAATCTCTGCTTCCACTGTCACATGGCATTCTCCCTGTGTCTCTGTTTTCACATGGCCAACTTCCTCTAAAGACACTAGTCATGTTGGATTAGGGATGCACCCCACTGTGCCATGACCTCAACTTCACTAATCACATCTGCAACAATCCTATTTCCAAACAGGGCCACATTCTGAGGTACTGGGGGTTAGGACCTCAACTTGGGGGAGGAGGGGACACAATTCAACCCATAATAGGCAGGGACAGTGCAGAGTGCAGGGGAGTAACTAACCTCATCTGGAAAGACTCTCCTAGGAAATGACCTTCAAACTGGGATTGAGACAAGAGTAGGGATTAGCCAGGTTCAAAGGCAGAGGGACAGGACAATATTGGGTCCTCCAGTCGGGGAGGTGGGAGCGGGCTGGAGGAGAGCATTCCAGGCAGACAGGAGACAAAGTGGCACTTTGAGGAATGGAAAAAAGCAAGTGTGGCTGGCATACAGAGCAGGGGCGAGAAGCACGGCACAAGCTGGGAGATGGGAGAAGACAGGAGCCAGGTCCCATGGGCTCATGGGCCTTGGTGAGGGGCTTCTCTTTTGTCCTGAAGGAATGGGACGCTATGGCAGGGTGCCAAGGGGGTGTGATTTAGTCTGCTTTTTCGTCGGCTGTCTTCTCCCAAGATGGAGCTCTCTAAAGGCTGTGTTGTTCCTCTAAGTCCCAAGTCCTAAGGGAGGACACGCAGCCATGTCCTCAGGAGCCTCATGGCTGAGTGAAGGCACCAGCAACTCTGTCCGGGGAAGGAGGCATGGCCATGCTCCCGGCAGCCCCTACTTGGAGGGTGAGGGATGAGCCCTGCCTTCAGGAACCTTGCTCTGAACAGGAGACAGGCTCACCAGGCCCTGGGTCTGCCTCACCCTTGGGTGTCCTGAGTCCTCAGTGTCTGGGGGACACAGGTTGGGGCCTGGCCACCCCACCCCCTGCACTGCCATGAGGACTGTGACTTGAAATGTAGCCAGGACCCAAGTGGCTCCCTGAGGCCAGAGGCCCCAGTGCTGAGGGAAGCCAGGGCTCCTGCAGGGGCCATGCCGTCAGCACCCTGTTCTCCTCAAGGGATGTCTGGAGTCTGTACTGACTCCTTGCACAGGACCCGCCCTTTCTGGTGCTCAGCTCGTCCCTTATCACACCCTCAGAGGGCTGCCCCTTTACTGCGTGTGATGGGAGAGGGCCCGCCCTGCGCAAAGCTGCCCGTCGCCGCCTCGCCTGGGCTGGGTGGCCCAGGCTGGGTGGAGGAGAAGTGGGTCAGCTTGGTAGCCATGGTGACAGCAGCTGCTCCCTGCCAGCCTCTCATCTCCTCACCACAAACCATACCGATGAGCTCCTTTGTCCGGTCTGGCAGGGATGGGGGCCCGGAGGGTGAGACTGGGGGCTGGGGTGTGAGTGTGTGTGTGCAAGCTCGCACAAGGGCCTGCTCAGGGCTGGCGGGTGCGCCTCAGCCAAGGGAGCCCACCGCTCCGGTAAGACGCTTCCTGCTTCCCTGCCCACTGAAGCCGTGGGGCTCTTCCCGCCCCTCTGGCTGGGGCTAAGGGGAGGGTGCGTGTGAGTGTGTGCAGATGTGTGCACACACAAGAGTCTGTGAACGCCTGTGGCTGCCCCTGTGGCTGCTTCTGTGTGCCTTTGTGTGGATGAGTGTCTTTGTGGGGGTGTGTGCACATATCTGTGTACACGTGATTGTGTCTTTAAGTGCATGTCATCTGTGCGGGTCTGTATGGTATGTGATCACACACTTGAAGTCCTGTGTGTGTGTACGTGTGTGTGCTTCCTTGGTGCAGCCCACCTCTCCCACCACATGCCAACCCCTGTCACCTCCCCCAGCTCTCACTGACTTTCTGGCACTTGTCTCTGATGAGGGCACAGACTGGCACGTGTGATGTCGTGGGCAGTCCTGGTGCTGGGTTGGGATTGGGGAAGGGGTCTCAAATGCCAGAGCCAGCATCCAGCAAGGGATCAGGAGCCCGAGATGCTGGCACAGTTCATGGGCCACTTCCCACCTCAACTGAGAGGTGCGGGTACCCTGATCCCGCACTTACTCTGGAGCGCTCAGGGCTGCAGTGGGAGATGACCTTGTTAGTCTCTGGGCTGTCCCCTGAAGTGGTTGCACCTGGTGTGCACTCCAGACCAATAAGAATGAACACGTGCACAATCCCTCACCATTTACAAAGGCGCTGTTATTAGTAATAATAATAATTGCCCAACTGAGCATTTAGCATGTACCCATCCTTGTTTGGTAATATTTTATCCAATAATCCTAAAGCAGACGTTATCCTCCCCACGTTAGGGATAAGGAGTGGTAAGCTCAGTGGGTTTGCTACAGAGCGGCAGATCTAGGTTCCAGGTCTGCCTCCAAGCACGTGTTTTTATTCACTCTGTTGCCTGCCCCTCACTGTCTCATCTGATCCCCGGTCCAGCCTGGAGAGTCAGGCACGGCCAGGTGGTGATTAGAATCATTTTACAGAAGAGGAAATGGAGGTTCGGAGAGGCTGAATAACTTGCTCAGGGTCACGTGGCTGGCTAGAAGTGACCCCCCAAGGCATGTCACAGAGTTTCTGGGGAGGGACACAGACCCCATTAGTCAGGGAGAGGATGGAGGAGGAATAGGGTGTAGAGCTCCTGAGGAATTGGTCCTGGATGAGTCTCTCATATGTTAAAGATCTTAAAGTTGTGTGACTTTAGCAGCTTGGCATTAATGTGCCTAAAGGCAGATTAGGGGACCCAGGAGTTTGGACAGTATTGCAAAGGAGGAAATAGAATCAGAAAGATTAAGTGATTTGCTCAAGGTCCCACAGCTCAAGGTCACTTTGGAGAGATAGACTCTCCAAATTCTCTCTTTTTATTCCACAAGCTACTGGAAGCTCTTGAGGGCAGATGTCTTTCCTAGCCCCTCTTCTAAGCTCCCCATTCCCTTCCAGACCCTCTTATCATATTGCCTCCTCCTGGGAGCCTGCCCTGATTGCCTTCACCTCATTTCTTGAAAACTGGTATCTTGGCAGAAGTTGACTGAAGCCTTGTACAGATGCCCTAGGGGTGAGCTGTTGGGAGGAGCACAGCCCACTGTGATGCGGATCACCAAGCTCTGATTCATGAGTTTGGTGAGTTTGTGTTTTCTTCTTCCGGGTGAGAGGTGGGGAGGGAGCACATGAAAGGTGATGTGGAACCACCTGGGAGCTAGGGGACTTGGTTTGGAGCTCAAGGTTTTGTTTTGTTTTGTTTTTTAAGACAGAGTCTTATTCTGTCACCTTGCTGGAGTGCAGTGGTGAAATCATAGCTCACTGAAACCTCAAACTCCTGGGTTCAAGCGATCCTCCTGCCTCAGCCTCCTGAGTAGCTGGGACTACAGGTGCACACCACCATGCCTGGCTAATTTTTTCTATTTTTGGTAGAGACAGGGATCTCACTCTTGCTTAGGCTGGTCTCAAACTCCAGACCTCAAGTGATCCTCCCACCTCGGCCTCCCAGAGTGCTAGGATTATAGGTGTGAGCCATTGTGCCCGGCCAGAGCTCTAGTTTTGCTCCCAATATTCTGTGTGACCCTGGTGTCTCTTCCCCATTCTAGGCCTTGATTTCCTACTCTGTAAATTGAAAGACTCAGCCTGGAATAGAGATGACAAGTCAGTTTTAGCTCATGAGCTGGTTCTCATCAGCTGGTGCTAGAACACTATGTTGAGAGGGATTCTGAAATTCAGTCTGACCTTGATGGGAGAAAGATGGATTAGTGATGTCTGCTGTGGGCGGAGAATGGGGAGGGGTGGTAAGAGCCTCAGTTATTTGCAATCCCTTCTAGCCTAACAGTCCATCATCCTGTGATGGATTCCTTGGTCTTTCCTGTGGAAAGGGTGAGTGGATAGATTCATCTTGGACTTTTGGGTGGCCTCTGACTCTCAAAAAAAGGCTCATTATCTGGTTAGACACATGGTCAAGGGGACCCAGGGGCCCAGGGTGGTCTGGCAGAACCCTGAAGCCTGCTGTAGTCAGGATTCAGGAGAGGGTTTGGAGAGCCCTTAGGGTACTGAAACATCAGGGTAGAGGCCAAACATCAAGGACTGAAAAGAAAACACAAGGCTTATTCCTGGGGAGCTTGGAAGGTATCTTCTGGCATGGAATTTCGGCAGGAGTTGGGGCAGTGGCCCTTCTCCCTGGAGGACGAATCACAGCAGAGTTTTTCTACTGCTACAGTAGTAGCCGGGAGTCAGCAGAGAGCACTTCAGAGTGAAGTCTCTGTGACCGTTGAGATCGCAGGAGGGTTCCTTCCTTGAGATGCCATGACCTGGGCTGAGAGAGAGACAGTCTTGCTCAGAGGCAGGGGGATTGTCGAAGTGACTTTCACAGAAAGGATGTAGTTCATTTAGCAATTGTTTAGAACCACGAATGTGCCATGCTGTGTTCTGTGTCCCGTCGGCCCCTCGCCAGTGTGCCCCCCTCTACCTCCTCCCCGTCCCATCCCTGTGGTCTGACGGCTCAGGGGTTGCTATGCAGTGGACGTCCCTTATTATAGTGGTCCTGTCTGTATCTCTGGCATGTCCTTCCCGCGCTAGGCTGGCTGCCAGAGAAGGAACTGGAGCCCCACTTCCGAGCCCTCCACCACAGTACGCGCTCGTAGACTCAGTCCTCCCAGTCAGAAGGCCTTTTGGAGATTGCCTAATCTGACCCCTTTGTTTACATGCAGATGGGGAAGCTGAGGCCCAGAGACGTTCAGACAAGGAATCTGTTCACATTCTAATCCTGCGTCCTGATTCCTAACCCTCCCAGGCTGCGCTACCTAGGACTCCTGGACCAGAGGGTCAGGCCTTCGGACCTTGGGTCCAGTGCTTTGGGTCTGGTTCTTCCTGTCCCCTTGGGGAGTGGCCTGCAGGCTGGGCCCTCCCTAGCATTTATCAGTTCTCCAGGCCCCCTGGGTGATCCCTGGGTGGTTAAAGATGAGAAAACCGCTCTGGATGGTGCAGAGTCCTGGATGCCAAACCATCTGCTTGTCAGTTCTGTTTATTATTCATGAGGAAACACGAGCCCCTGGGTTGGCAGTGTCAGGAATTTTGTCCCTTACCCCCTTGCTTTCTCAACCCCCGAGGTGGTGCTCTCAAGCTTCCTGGAGGCTTCGGGAGGGAAGCGCTTGCTTCTCCAGCTATGGTCTGCTTGGGGTTTCTGCTGCCACTGAGATGCTCAGGCCAGCCGTGGGAACCTGGGCCAGAGGAGGTGTTCTCATGATAGACAGTTTCCTTGCAGTTTTCTCAAAGAGCCCAGGACCCAGGGCAGAGCCCTAGCTTGGGGGATGGGCCCATATCCTTGGCTGAGCTCTGGGTTGCAGGGGCAGGGGCTGCTGAGCATGTCTGTTTCTTTGTGGAAACAGGAGGCTTGGGTTCGAGTCCAGGCCTTGCCACTTCTTAGCTGAGTAGGAGGGGCAAATCTTTTACTTCTCTGAGACTCAGTTTTCCCGTCTACAATGTGGAGATAACTACACGGCTCACAGAAATACTATAAAGACTTACCCTGTGGCAGAGCCGCAGTCTCAGATAAGCAGTCTTCTACCTTCTACCAAACAACCATGCAGATATACCCCCCCAAAAAACAAGCAAAAATAACAACAGAAGAAACACCACAAACTGGCACCAGCATTGGAAACTAAAGAGAAGAGATCATCGCAGGCCAAAGTCTAGGGGGACTTTCCATTAGCTACAAGGTTGATGGGGGATGGAGAAATGTAATCTGGGGCTCTGCACACGTCACGGGGCGAGTGAGAACGCTCCAGACAGTCACAAAGAAGGCAAAACAGGCTTTGACTCATCCCCTCTGCAGCTCTGCTTCGCCAGGCAGGCAGGAGCCATGCTGAGACTGGGTGACCATTCTCAGGGGTCTGGGGACTGTCTTCCTCATCCGCCAGAGTGGTGCCAATCCTCTCCCACCTCCATTCTCCCTCCCCTTTCTTTCTATGTCCTTTTGAAAAGTCGGACTGCCTCAGGGAAGCAGGCCTGAACCCTGGGATGGGCAGCTGCCCCAGGAAAAGCACTGGGGGGTGGGACACAGCGAGGAAGTTGCCGGGTGCAGAGCAGGCTGGAGAGGCTGGCTCTGTAGCTTCTGCTCGAGCAGAGGAGGCCGCCTGCAGCAGTGACCTTCGCAGCCCAGTCGTCGAGGCTGACAGCTGCAGATCCCACTTCTGCTCAAAACAGAGCCATCGACACCTGCTGTCCCCCTCCCCCAGAGTGATTCTCAGAGCCCTCTGTCCTCCTTTTCCCTAGCACTTACCATAACCCTCATTAAATATTTAGTTGTATAATTAGTTATTTACTCTCTCTCTCCCTCCTGGACTGGAGGCTTTGGGAAGGCAGGACCAAGTCGGCCTGGCTCACTGCTGTATTCTTGGCATTCCGCATTGGCCTGGGAATTTTCGGGGCCTAAATGTTTGTCGAACGCAGCTCATGGGGAGTGTAAATTTCTCTATTTTCAAAAGGAATTTGGTAATATATTTCAAGAATCCAAAACACATTTATGCCCTTGGTATCACGTAGGGTACTTTTGGGTATAATAGAGAACTCTGATTCAAACTGGCTTCAGCAATGGAAAATATATTATCTCACATAACTGGTAGACCAAGTATGGCCTGAGAGCCTTTCTGTCTGTGTGCTGGGCTGCCTTCAGCTACCCTGGCTTCATCTTAGGGTTGGGGTCTTCATGGGGGTAGGGAGAAGGAAGGAGGGAGAAAGAGGGGGAGAGATAGGAAGAGAATCTCCCACCTCTCTGTAAGCACAGAATCCAAATCTTCCCATCCTTGGACAAGTAGGAGTTGCCAAGGTGAATGCCAGTCTCAGATTGCCTTAAACTAAGATCTGCCTCTAAAACAAGGCAGGGGTGGTACCTGGACAAAACCAGCCCTCTGTCAGGAAGCAGGAAGGGGGAGCAGATGTTGGGGAAGCTGCCAGCAGTATCCACACCCTCTAACCCAGTCACTCCATTTCTAGGAATCGACCCTAAGGAAATAAGCAGATAAAATCAGTGTAGAAAGATATTTATTGCAGTGATTATTTTAAAAGAAAGGAAAGAGATGGGAAAAACTTGGGCCTGATCTCAGAGGTAACTGTATTGAAATATTTAAGTCAATTGCAATGGAATATTACAGTAGCACTGAAGCATTTATACAAACTGTTAATGACATTGGGAAATGCTTATGATACGATGTTTAAATGAAAAATATCAGGATATAAAATTGTATTTGCAGTATCAGTTTAATTATTTTTAAAAACACAAAGGAAGGAGACGGGAAAGAAACAGGTTGAAATGCTTACTGCGGCTGCCTCTCAGAAGCGCAGTGAAGGGTGATTTTGTACTCTTCCGTACCGTCCCCTTCGTGCAGGACCCCACCAAGGTCTGCACAGTCCACAGCCAGTTTTGTTCTCCCTGTTCTTACTATTTGCTGTGAAAATAACAATCACTAATAATTGCTGAATATTTACTCTATGCCTGCCACCGTTCTAGGCACTTTACATGCATTTCTAATCTAATTCTTGCAACAGTCCCATGAGGTAAGTGCTTTTATTTCTTGTTTTGCTGAGGTGTTCACTGAAACCCCAAGATGTCTGGTCACAAGGTCACACAGCTAGTGTGTAGAGGCCTTTGGAATTCAAGCCCAGGCCATCTGACTCCACAGCCTTGGTCCTCGTGGCCAAACCAGGTCCCTGCCAAGTTATTCGTAGCCATGTGCTAAGAAGGATAGTCCCATTTATTGAGCCATACTCCACGAATGACCCTGGCATTTATTTGTTCATTTAAACCCTACAACATCAGAGAGGTCGAATGACTTGCCCAAGGTCACACAGCTAGGAAGTGCTGGGGCTGTGATAGAGTCACCCAGGTCTGACGTGGGATCCCTTTGTCTCCCACCCGCCTCCAGAGTTGCCTGAGGTCCTGCCGCCCCGGGGACCATGTTTAACGGGGAGCCAGGTCCAGCCTCATCCGGGGCCTCCAGGAACGTGGTGCGGAGCTCCAGCATCAGCGGTGAGATCTGTGGGTCCCAGCAAGCCGGAGGCGGGACTGGGACCACCACTGCCAAGAAGCGGCGCAGCAGCCTGGGCGCCAAGATGGTGGCCATCGTGGGCCTGACTCAGTGGAGCAAGAGCACACTCCAGCTGCCCCAGCCTGGTGAGGGGGCATGGGACATCGAGGGGCGGGGTGGGGGTCACTTTGCGATGACAGAGTACCCAGGGACTGTCCTGGTGGGTCTGCACTCCCACACCCACAGACACTTACACTGTAGCACTTCCCGTAGACCAGCTGCTGTGCTAGGTCCAGCCTGTGCGCTGACCCATTTAATCCTCGTGCAGCTCCACGAGGCAGGGACCAAAGCACAGAGAACGGAAGTCAGATGCCCCAGACTGCACAGCTAGTGGTGGAGCCTGGATTCGAACCCTAGCAGTTGGGCTTTCCAGTCCATGCTCTCAACCTTTACACTCTGCTGCCTCCACGCATGGACTTGCTCATTATCAGTAATCATTTATGAAACAGTCGTATGTTCCTGGCACTGTGCTAAGTGATGCCACAGTTTTACAGACATATGCATCCACAAGGCTCAGTCTCACTTGTAATCTCCGAGTCTCCTGAATACAAGTAGCCACACAAACATAGTTACATAGTCACACGTACGTGTCACAAAGTCACAAGTGAGACACACACGAAGGTACAAAGATAGGTGGCTTGTACAGCCACATAAATAGAGTGTTCAGTTGCTCAGGTAAGCCACCCAGATTTCCAGGAAAGCACAATACAGTCATTTTCTCTGTACATGGTCACAAATGAAACCAGTCACACAGATCACATGAACACGGCCCTCTGAGTACAGGCACACAGACCCAGAAACATGTCACACGTGTACAGGCATATCTCACACAACCACACTCACACGCACCTTAACAGCTACATCCTGATCAATATGGTGTACTTTCTCAGACACACAAGTCCCAGTTATGCTCAGAGGGTGGGGGACCACCTTGTGAAACAGCCACACACAGACCCCGCGTCGCAGAGGAGCCAGCCCTCCCCACCAAGACCTCCTCACTTTGTGGCATCAGCCCAGACACCAGCTGGTTTTGTTTTAAAATCTCTTCCTGCTTATTTTGTTCAGAGTAACAACTTCCCCAGAAACCTTCAAATAGGCAGCTGGATGGGGTGGTGAGGGGGCGGGGCGCCGGGGATCCGGGGAGAATGCTCATCGAGACTTCAGTTGGGGTTGGGGGTGGGGGACTTCTCTAAGCCTTAAAATAGATTTTTACAAAGCCCTCGACAGGAGCACGTGGGCGGGTCTTTTCCAGCAGTCAGGCTGAGATGTGGTTTCTGGCACAGAACAAGGCTGGATGGGGAAGGGGCTTGAGGTCATCAGTGTCCTAGGGTGGGTGTGGCCTCTGGGAACATGCAGTGTAGGCCTGGTGCTTGGGAGTCAGGGAGGCAGGGATCTGGGGATCCTGGAGTTGGGCTGGGATAGGACCAAGGGTGGGATTAGGGATAGGGGATTAAGATTAGGAGGTCATGGAGGTGTTGGACCCAGGAGTCTGCCTCCAGGGGACTAAGCCCAGGATTCCAGCTGGTTCAGCTTCAGACCCAAAGCCTTCTTCATGCCCAGTGATTTGGAGGGGCAGTCTCCCAAGACCAAGGCAGGGGCCTGAGTCATCGGGAGACATTCTGGTGATCTGCCGAGACTTCACAGTCAGCAGGCAGGGATTGGGGCAGACACGAGGAAGACCTTTCGCCTTGAGAAGAGATGAATGATGACGGGGCTTCTGGGCCCTTGTCTCCACTGTCTGTAAGGGCATGGCTGAAGCCTGGTGCCTGGAGCTGGGGGAATTGCCCAGATGCTCTTCTAACTGAAGGTCTCTGTGAATCATCTAATTGCTGAATGTCGGAGCAGGAGGGGTCCCTTGAGAGCATCTAGTCTGATGTACTCATTTTATCGACGAGGCATCCAAAGCCTGGAGAGAAACCATGTTCCTGGAGAACGACCTCAAGTTCTCTCCCAAGAGCCACACCCTGCCACGTACTGGCTGGGTGACTGGGGCAAGCTATTTCACCTCTCTGAGTCCGCTTCTTTGTAGAATGAGGAAAATAATACACACCTTGCAGGGTCGTCCGGGGGGTTACATGAGATTGGATATGCAAAGGCACCAGCCTCGTGCCTGGCACGTCGTAGACTCAGTGAAGTGTCGATGCTTTACTATTGCCCACAGTCGCACAGCAGAGCCCCACGCGGAGTGAGTTCTCTGCCTCCACACTTCCGCCCCTTCCCTGCAGCGCACTCCTCTCCACCTATAATTCCTTCCCCCCGTTTGTTTTTTTCTCCCAGGCCTTGAGGATGCCAATGTCCCAGCTCGGAGCCCCCTCCTGGGTGGCAGAGTCTGGTGCCAGAGGGATGTATGGGGTGGACTCATCTTGGGCACTAGCCCTGGAAGCTGTTCCAGGAAAGAGCCTAGAAGGGCGCCCCCTCTAGGCCCAGCGGAGATGGCTCAGTTCCCTGCAGGGCCGGGCTGTGGGAAGTGGGGAGGAATTCCACTCCTGGGCCCAGCCTTTGGGGCTCTGGTCTGCCCTTCCTAGGGGCCTCCTTCCTCCTAGTTTTTCTGTACCCTGAGTTGGCTACAGCCCTGCCCTTCCCTCTTTGTTTCAGAGTCTCTGCCCTGTCTCAGGGCCCATGATATCCAGTCTGGACTATTGCACCAGCCTCCTCTCTGGCTCCCCTACCTCCTGCCTGCCACCTTCCAGATTGTTCCTCATGTTGCCCTAGAGTGGATTTACAAAACCTCACCCTGACACTTTAGATGGCTGGTCATGGCTCCGTAACTTCCTATGGGACCTTGGGAAAGTCACTTTCCCACTGGGCCTCAGTTTCCTCTGCTGTAAATAGAGCTAAAAATTCTCTCTCTCAGCTTCCTTCTAGATCTAACATTGCCTAAGTTGTGGAACCAGTGAGGAGGGTGATGTAAGAGCTTTGGGGTCCAGGACACAGGCTGGGTCCAGGACACAGGGCCATCCTGGGCTGTCTCAGCCCCTGCCCAAATGGAGCTCGTCTTTTCAGTACCAGAGACAGCGTCTCTTCTCTCCAGGCTCTGTCAGGTCAGGGTGAGGAGAGGGCTCAGGGCCATTCCAGAAGGGGCCATGGGGAGTGCTGCTGCAGGTGTGGCTGCCCCTCCCCGGTATGCAATGGGACAGATGGGATGGTTCCTGGAGTCTTTCGGTCTCCGGGGCCCACAGAGTTATTGCAGGCAACTGGGCCAGGTTCTCTGAAGAGATAGGCTACGTAAAATTATTCCCCAGATGAACAGGGGTTGAGCCTGGACACGTACGATGCCAGTAGAGGGATTTTTTCCTGAGATTGCAAGACCTTTCTCTCCCCCTGAAGACATGTAACTTAATCTCTACTGAATCACATCTCAGATGCACGGGGATGGGGAGGGGAATGAGAAGTAGCATGTCAGTAGACTGGGAGTCTGTGGCCTGGAGTCTAGTCCCAGCTCTCTCGGCGCCTAGACTCCAAGCTCCCCGTCTGTGAAATTGCAGAGGCGGCGGGTGGGTGGCCAAAGTATCTCTGGCGCTCCAGGATTCTGTGACTCCCCCACTCAGGGGCCCACATTGGGTTAGACAAGTCTTACTTAAGAAGGCAGATTTGCTCCCAAATGGGTCAAAGCTTCTGGAAGCTCTAAAAGAGGATGGTTGGGGTCGTGGGGTGGTGAGGCTCTGGCTGAGGGTGTGTGTTGGGGGTGAGAATGTGTGGGGGGGTGACTTGCAGCCCCCACAGCCCATCTGTTCTTCTGTGTTAGACAAGATGTGGCAGTTAGGAACCAAGGACTGGGAGAGTCCCCCCACACACCCACCGTTATTACCCAGGCCTCTATGTGTGTGGTGTGTCACACACCATTTGTGGGTTCGCACGATGTATGTGTTTGAGCGGACGGGTTCAACTCCAAGCGTTACGGTGTGAAGATCACACGCGCCTGACCTGAGTGTGTGCAACAGAGTATGTCATGTGTCCATGTGACTAAGACCTGCTAGGACCATTTGTGACTGTGTGACTGTTGTATAAACATACACATGATCTTATAAATTAGATTACTCTATTCATAGATGTGATTTTTGATGCTGTGTATGTCTGCTTATGCCGGTCTGTGTGAAAGAAATATGTATGAGCTAACGTGACTCTGTGCGTGTATGTCTGTGTGACAGACAGACATCCTGGTGATCTCATTGGTTCCTGGATGTGATAGCTATTCCAGTATCCCAGAAGCTGGGACAATTTCAGAGAAGACGTTCCTCCTCACCCCCAGCATCCCATCCGCTAGTGATCCTGGCCCTCTCAGCCTTCCCTCCCCCACGGGGGACTTCCTGGAGGATAAGCAGGTGAAGCAGGAGGAATAGAGCCCTCCTTTTCCCAGGCTGGGGTCTTGAACATCCCCTCCCTGACCCACTGTTGGGTGTGGTGGGAGAGAGAAACTCTAGGGTCACCAGCTCCCCACTCCACACTGCTTTCAGGGGCTGTGCTGCCTGCCCCCCCGGCCCCCTGGCCTCTCCCCATCCCTGTAGGCAACTCCACTCTTAATCTGCTTGGCCTCTAACCAGTGACAGCAAATGGCTCCTTTGGTACAGCTCCTATGTGAGCACCACTTCCCTCCCCACCAGCAGCCAAGCTTCAGTGGGGAAGTCCCTGCAAACCCTCAACCTGTTTCCCCCCAAACCCCCGCCCCCAGGAGGAGAGGGTGTCTAGAGGGACCACACTGCAATGCTGAGGAGGTTGCCATGGAAACCCAGGCAGGATGATGCGCAGCTAGGAGAGAGAAAGTGCCCCGTGTTCCCTGCAAGGCTGGGAGGGGCCGGGATGTGGGGGAGACGGCCTCTGCTCGCACGGTACAGCTACTGGGGTTCTTCTGCAGACCTTTCTCTCAAAGCCAAAGTCGGCGTGGGTCAGCCGAGCAGTCCCTCGCTCAGTCTAGCTTCCCTGATGGCCTCTCCAGCTCTGCACCCTTCCCTCTCCATGTTCACCCCACATGGAGAAGGCGAGTCTCTTTGAGAGTGGCCAGGCTTTATATGGGGGGTTTTATGGGGCCAGTGAAGGTATCAGTGAGGTGAGTTGTGGGGTCTGGGTGTGATAGGGTCTGTGAGGATACCGGGAAGAGGGAATCCGAGAGAAGACAAACTTTCCAGAATAGAGAAAGAGGAGGAGCACTTAGGTTCGGGGGCAAGAGCTGAACTCAGGTGGGTGTCAGGGAGCCTGGCGAGGACAAGAGTGAGGCCCCCAGCACCGCCATCCCCACTCTGCCTCCAGCCGTCCTTTTGGCCTCTTCTGTCTGTGTCACTGCCTTGAGCAGGGCCATGTGTCAGGCTACAGACCAGCTCTGAGGTCAGCTCAGCCACGTCCCCATCTCAGAGCCCTGTTCATCCTGCCCTTCCCAAGTGTGTGACTTTGGTAGGGCTCTTGGAGAAGCCTCGTCTGTGATCTGACCTTGTTCCCTCTTTGTGCTTGGGGCGAGGGGCCACAGAAGGGGCCAGCAAGAAGCTGCGCAGCAACATCCGCCGGAGCACAGAGACGGGCATCGCCGTGGAGATGCGGAATCGGGTCACGCGCCAGGGCAGCCGGGAGTCCACCGACGGGAGCACCAACAGCAACAGCTCTGACGGCACGTGCGTGCAGCCCACGCCACAGTCCCCACCCTCCCTGCTCCCCGAGTCACGGCCAGGGGGCAGGGCAGGAAAAGCTCCCTGTTTGGTTTCTAGCTGAGATGTCTGGGTTCCTCTAGTCTCTGCCTCCCTCCGTCCCCCTCCCCTAGACAGCCAGTGTCTGGGCCCCAGCCCCTCCTATCACCCCCGTCAGAATACCCCAGAGACCCAGAGCAGTTCATTCCTTCTGTAACATTCAGGAAGGAACCCTGCCTCCTACCTCCCACCACCTACATACTGCCCTGCTCCAGAGGACAGTGTGGAAAGGAAACTGTGATCCTAAATTCCTTTTAAATCTAAAACCATTGTTGTGGCTTAGCTGAGTGGAGTTCTCACAAGTAGCCCTGCTTGGAGCTTAGGGAAGGAGATTGGACTAAATCAGTGTTTTTCAAACTGTGGATAGTGACTCATAGGTAGGAAGTAAAATCGGTTTAGTGGGTCAAAACCAGCATTAGAAAAAGAAATAGAAAACTCAGCTGTATCCTAGGAGGTAAGGATAAATTACCTTGTGAACCCTGTTTCAGTTTTTTATGTATAATGCGCATAGATTTATACTGGGTCATGATGTTAAATCTTTTTCTTACCTGTGGGTTGCAGTCAAAAATTTGTAAGTCACTGGGTTAGATATTCCCCCCCGATCTCTTCTAAATCTGCGAAACTATAGCTGTGTGACTAAGATCTTTCGCTTGTGCTTCATCAAGGCCCAGTGATTTCCCGGCTCAGGATTCTGGGGCTCCGTCGCTTAGATTCAGTGACCGTGTGTCTCTCTGCTGTACCTGCCCTCCATGAACGCGAGTACTCGCTAGCATTCATATATGATAGGATCTCACCACGGAGACAGCACCGTGAGCACCTCAGATCAGCGATCCTCACACTGGGATCTACTGGCTGTGATCAGATCAGGGGCAATGACCACTGGGATTCGCATCCTACGATTATCTCCATTTAGCAAGTGGAGAAACTGAGGGAGCAGAGTGGGGCCAAGTACCTACCCAAGGTCACGGCCATTCATCGGTGATGGAGTCAGGATTGGAACGAAGGCCTTTGACTCCGTAACTTTTGTTCACAATCCCTACATTCTCTATACCGAACTCCTACAATTCTGCGACCTCAAGAGTCTAAGTTTCTTTATTTAACCTTCTCAGATCCCATTGTCCTAAGAATGTGATTATCAGGCTATTATTGACTGTGGCCAATAAAAGTGGGTGGGCCTTAAAGCCCCTTCCAGGGCAGTGAGGAAACACAGGCTCTCTCCAACAAGTATACACAGCCTGATCTTCCCTCCCTGCCTGTCACCGGCCAAGGGGAACTCAAGGCCGGCTGTGCAGTAGGAGATTCTTTCTTGGACAGTCTTTTATTTGTCTAGCCAGGAGCTTGGGCCATTCTAGGAGATCTTAGAACTTTGTTTGTTCTGTCGTAGCCCCTAAGCAGACCTGGGCCAACCCTCCCTCATCTGTCTTTTCTCTGTTGGCCACACCCAGTACATCTAGGCTTGGGGACATGAAAAAGTAGCCCTTTTCCCTTGATGCTAAAACAGCAGCAGCAATAACTACCAATTAGTGGTTTCTGTTTGTCTGGAATTTTTCATGCACTATTTGCCCTAATCTTCACCATAACCCTATGATCTGGGCATCATCTCTGTTCTGTAGGCTAGGCCAGTCTCTTACCTCCGGGAGCCTCTGTTTTCTCATCTGCGAAATTGGGTGGCAGCTCCTACCACACAGCATTAAATGATATAATGCACACGGAATATTTAGTGCACTGTGGCCACCCGGCCAGCTTTCAGTCACCATCAGTTTTCATTACTATTTCCAGGCGCCCCTCCCATCACTTGCCATTCAGCCCCACCCTACGGTTGTGGTATTTGGGTCTCAGGTGCTGTTTGGAGCACCACCTCATGTTTGACTTGGATTTCAAACTTATGGTCAACTGAAACTTCAGTTCTTAGAACTTGTTCCAGGCATTGAAATGTCTGGCCCAGGTCACTGGTTCTTGGCATTGACATCCCCTGGTGAGGACACAGGTGTCTAACAATCCCTGCCTTGTAAGAGTCACCTCAGATATCCCCAGGGCTGCAGGATTAAATACCATCATTAGGCTACAGTTTTAGTCTCTTTTCTCAAGTGACATCAAATTATTTTTCTTTAGTGCGCAGAAGTGAACAGTTCTGTTTGCCCCCAGCCACAGTAGCGCACTCAACGCTGTGTAGAGGAGAAACTGAGGCGCAGAGGGGCGTGCCCAGTGCCCCAGGGGCAGAGCCCTGCAGCCCACCAGCCACACCCCCGCCCAAGGCTGCCCTGACACCCTCATGCGGCCCTCTGCCTCCTCCGCAGGTTCATCTTCCCCACCACCCGGCTGGGCGCCGAAAGCCAGTTCAGCGATTTCCTCGATGGGCTGGGCCCAGCCCAGATTGTGGGGCGACAGACGCTAGCAACGCCACCCATGGGTGAGTCTTGCTGAGGGGAGGGCGAGTGGGTTAATGGGGTCCCTGCGCGACATGGTGAGAGCAGCACAAAGGAGTCCTCGCTCAGGCCTTCGTGCCAGCGAGGAGGAGTTAGTGCCCACTCATCAATCCCTCCCCGTCAGAGAGGAACGGGTCCCAGCCTTTCCCAGCTGGCCGCCCTGCAGCAGCTTTCACAGCACGTCCCCTCCGTCACTTCACCACACGCTCACCCCCCTCCCACCACCCACCGTGTGCCCGGCAGTGTGAAGGGCCGGGCGTAAAGTGCCCAACAAAAATGTCACAGCATTGGTTGTCATGGTTTATTCTATTACCAATTCTCTGTGTGACCTTAAGCAAGTCACCTCCCTTCTTTGAGCCTCAGTTTCCTCATCTGTAAAATGGGAATGATAATGCCCACATTAGTTCTGCAATCTGACAACACTTTCTTGAGCTCCTCTTAGATGCTTTGCTTGAAGTATTTCAATTTGCTCCTTCGGAATTGTGGCTAATTTGACTGGTTACTCCTCATAGAACAAGCCTTTTAGTCATTTTCTCACCCCTCCTCCCTGCAGTCAGCCCTCCGTATCCATGGGTTCCACATTCATGGACCCGACCAACTCGGATTGGAAACATTTGAGGGGAACAAAATTCCACAAAGTTCCAAAAAGCAAAACTTGAAGTTTCTGCATGCCTAGTACTATGTCAAATCCACCCAAACGAAGTGATTTGGAGGCCTTGTATTAGATACAAGGACAGTCACACTTAACGATGGGGATGCATTCTGAGAAATGAATTGTTAGGTGATTCTGTCATTGTGTGAACATCACAGAGTGTACTTACACAAACCTAGATGGTATATAGATTTTTATTCATATATATCTTTTAATCTGGAAAGCCAAATTTCCCAGCACCACTACTGAGTATCAGTCATTTCCCCTACTTGATCTGTTATACCAGTATCAAATGCCATATATCAGGTTTCTAAATATGCTCCATTATAATCTTATAGGACCACTGTCATATATGTGATCCATCATTTACTGAAATGTCATTATGTGACACGACTGCAACCTAGAGATGATTTAAAGTATACGGGAGGAGTCAGGTGCAGTGGCTCACACCTATAGTCCCAGCTAGTCAGGAAGCTGATGCAGAATTGTTTGAGCCCAGGAGTTTGAGACCAGCCCGAGCAACATAGAGAGACCCAGTCTCAAAAAAAAAAAAAAAAAGGATATGGGAGGATGCACATGGGTTATAAGCAAAAAATAAGCCAATAAAAAAAAAGGAACTGAACAACCGGGGCCTTTGGGAACCGGGGGAAGGGGGGGGGGGAAGGGAAGCCCAAAAACAAACCCCCAAGGAAAACGAAGGCCGAACGCAACTCCTGAAATTTAAAACCGGGCCCCCTGGCCGCCCAATTCCCCAAAACCCAAAAAGAACCCCCCCCAACCCCCCCCTTAAGGGGTCGCCGAGGTGGCCTCCAACAACCCCCCCCCAAGCCAACCTCCCCAAAACCGCCCCCCCGCCCCCAACCCCTCCCCCTCCAGCCGAACGAATAAGGGCCCAACCAGGCACCCCTGCTTAGCCCTCATCTGGACATGTTGGACCTTTGACCCTCACAGCAAATGAGGAAGCCAGTGCAGACAATGCCCTGCTATGATTCATGCAGTAGAACTGGGGTTCCATTCCAGGCAGGACTCTCCCCCTTGCACTGCCCTCAAAAGTGCCCACTGTCTGCTGGAAGAGGGATCCATGGGGACCTTTGGAGGATAAGGTCAGCTCTCATCTGGCCCTTGGATTGGCCCTTGCTTCTAGTCTCTTAAGCGCCAGGGGAGCTGCTTTTCCCAGCCCTAGACCCAGCCACCGGCTGGGAGGCAGTGAGCAGAGCCAGCCACTTCCACAAAGCTAACACGCTATGGGGCTTGCAACGTTTGTGTGTGGTGCCCCCTGGTGTCCAAACCTGGGAAGGACAGGTTTGCATCTGCTTGTTACAGTGAGACAAGATTAATTCCCAGGACCTTCCCTTTCCCCCTCCCCAACGAGGAGGTCAGGAGTAGCTGGATGGAGGGGGATGAATTCCAGATGTCTCCTGAAAGTAATAAATCCCCATCTTCCCCAGTATGCCAATACAAACAATGCCATGATGGCTCAGAGAATCTAAAATGGGTGGCTGAACCCAAAATCTGGCCCATTTAATTTTTCTGGATCAGGCTTATGATCCTGAGCCCCTTTGAAGGACTTCACTGTGTTCCAAGTGGCTACTACGTAATTCCAAATTCTGCCAACCCACGTTGACCAGAGCTAAGAGTTCCTAGAAATCAGGTAACTGACGTGACCACACACAGATCTTGCCCCAGCAGGGTCATCCGTTTTGTGGGAGCACCTAACTCCTCACTGGGTGCAGGGAGGCGTTCTCAGCTCTCTGCAGCCAGGAAGCCCGCCAGCCTGCCCGTCCTCCATTGGCAGCGTGTAAGCAGGTCCTCACTGTCAGGTGGCACCTCATGTCCTGTGCACTGTTATAGCTCAGCATCTCTTCATATTGATATCCTTTCGATATTTGTTCAACATACGTGTAGAGGAAGGTGAAGAAGAGCCACTGAGCCCAGGCTGCCTTCTGTCTTCCTGACACAGGAAGCTCTGTCCCCCAACTTGCCATTCTACTCAGTATAACAGAAGCCTCCCAGTTAGCCAGCCTTAGATGGGAGTTTGGTGGCCACTTGTTACCCAAGCCTGCCCCTTAAGGGTCATGCCCCGACCCCACCCCAAGGGACCTATCAAAGTATCTCTCAGCCGATTTAAAGTGGTCTCCCGAGGGCTGGTCTGGCACATGTGGTTGGCTCCATCTCGTTCCCTTTCCAGGGACGATGCAGCATCCTCTGCAGACTGGCATTCTGCATGGTGCTGGCTGGCCCGCCCTGGCCTGGCTGTGCGTGGACTCACCCTCTTCTCCCTCGCAGGGGACGTGCACATTGCCATCATGGATCGCAGCGGCCAGCTGGAGGTGGAAGTGATTGAAGCTCGGGGCCTGACTCCCAAACCAGGCTCCAAATCCCTCCCAGGTGAGGGATTTTGGAAATGGGGTCCTGGCAGGGAGGCTGTGGGTCTAGCAAGTTCTGAGTTGGCCTAAATCAGTATTCTTGACAATGGAGTGACACCTTGGCTGGAAGGCCAGTGACTAGGGCAGGGGGAGGGGAGGGTGGAGAAGTCAGTGCTTTAGTTCCCTGTCCCATGTGTGGTCTGCTGGTGGGCTCATCCTATGCACCCCGCTCACCTCCAGGTCAGGGGATGGGGCGGGCCATAGGAGTCCCTCCTGGACCCCTCCCCATCATGCTTGTTCTCATCCCTCAGCCACTTATATCAAGGTTTACCTGCTTGAGAATGGAGCCTGCTTAGCCAAGAAGAAGACAAAGGTGGCCAAGAAGACCTGCGATCCCCTGTACCAGCAGGCCCTGCTTTTTGACGAGGGGCCCCCGGGCAAGGTGCTACAGGTGAGTGTCACAGGGCAAGTGGGGCAGGGCAGGCTCTCAAAGGCTGGAAGTCGTAATTTAGTCTTTCATTTACGATTTCTCCTGTGCTAGGCATGTTGATTTGTATTACCCATTTATTTTCACAGTCCAGTGAGGTGTTATTGCCCCCAGCCGATTCATAAGGGAGGCAAGGTTCAGGGCGTAACGAAATTGCTCCCCAGGTTGCACAGCTGGTGGGCAGAACCAGGATCTGTCCGACTGCTGCCTTCTCCTTCCCCTGGTGCTGATGTTTATTGCACACCCGCTCGGTGCCAGGCTTTGTGTTAGGTGCTTTCCAAAGTGACCTTGTTTCAACCTCGAGATGATCCTGCGAAATAGCCATGACTCTCCCCACTTTACGAACGAGGAAACAGAGTCTCAGAAAGATGATGTGACTCGCTTGAGGTTTCAAGCTAGTAACTAGCAGAGCTGAGTTGAACCCAGGCCAGCAACAATCATCTCAACCACTTGAGAGTGACAAAGCCCTTCTGCACACTTTGTGTTGTTAGCCCTTCACAACAGTCCTGGGAGAGAGGCAGCATCACTCCCATTTCATAGGTGAAGAACCTGAGGTCACGTGAGGACACAGCACAGTGGCGGCTCTGTCTCTGGGCTCAGTCCTGAGTTCAAACTCCAGCCCAACACTCACTAGCTGCAGGTGGTCTGTTGTGAAGATTAAATGAGAGATTGCATGTAGAGAGCCTGGCATGGTGCCTGGCACCTAGACACTACGCGGCAAGTATTAACAGGCATGGTGGTGGTAGCTGTTGGTCTTGCCTGAGGCCACGTGGGTGGCAGAGAAGAGGCCAGAGCCGGGGCTGTCTGGGCTGTCCGACTTCTCGTGTAGGGCTGTTCCTCTGGGCTGAGCTGGTTCTGTGGCAGGGGCCCTTGGAGTTGGAGACTTAAAGGACTGCAGAACCCTAGGGCTCAGGGGTAGTGGGGCATGGTCTTGGGTGTCTGTTTAGAAAAGGATTCACCAATAAAAACACACGTGTGAAAACCTCTGGGCTAACCTGTCCCTTCTCACAGCATTATGGTGGAAACACCAAGGGCCGGCGGCTTGTGCAAGCACCACAGCCAGCCAGCAGCAGGGCTGGGGCTGTCATCCAGGTCCCGGACTCTCAGTCTGCCCCTTCCTAGGGAGCGCTGTCGTCTGGAATGCTGGAAGCTTGTGGAGTCAGACACACCCACGTTCAATGCCAGCTCTGCCACAAATTACTGTGTCTCTTTGGGTTAATGAACCTTTCTGAGCTGCAGTTTCCTCTTGGTGGATGTAATAATGCACAGCACCGGACCTACACAGCTTGTTATAACAATTGAAATAATGTCTGTAAAGTCCATAGGATCACACCTGGCACATCTTAAGTGCTCAGTAAGTTGTTGCCCTGAATCGGTCTGAGTCCTGGCTCTCTCTGTCCCATCTGTGCCCAGGTGAAACTTATAGGTTCCTGGGGCCACTGTCCAGTCCTGGAGTCAGGGAAGGAGCTCAGTCCCTCCCTCTCTTCCTCCCCTCCTGGCAGGTGATCGTCTGGGGAGACTATGGCCGCATGGACCACAAGTGCTTCATGGGCATGGCCCAGATCATGCTGGACGAGCTGGACCTGAGCGCTGCGGTCACCGGCTGGTATAGACTCTTCCCCACCTCCTCAGTGGCAGATTCCACACTCGGCTCCCTCACCAGGCGCCTGTCCCAATCCTCCCTGGAGAGTGCCACCAGTCCCTCGTGCTCCTAAGGATGTCAGGGAGAGAGGCTGGGATGGTGGTGTGGGAAGGGGTGCCTGCGGATCCCCACCTCCTCCCCTGTACATAATCTCCATGTCTTTCTCGACCCCCTGTCCTGCTGCATGCCTCTTGGCTACTGGGCTTGTCCCAGCTGGCAGTGGAGACTGGTGTGTGTGTGTGTGTGTGTGTGTGTCCACATTCTATCTATCTGTTCACCTGTCTGGGTACAGTCAGACCTGGTGACTACATGGGCTGAAATGTCTCCATGTCTCTTTGTATCTTGTTGAAAAGAACCCCAAAGGAGTGTGATGGGGACATGACTCACCCTGAGGGGTCTCCAGGGATGGAGGTGGGGGATGCGGCCACTGGTCAGTCCCACCGTGTCCAGGAACCAGAGCAGAGCCTGCGTGTCCCCACCTGTGTCTGCTCCTTGTGGTCTCCACTTTGTCTTCCGTCTTGTCTTTTGTTCCGCCCTTGCCTCTCCCAGCACCGCTGCTGTTTTCTGAGGAATGTAGCATCCACTGCAGCTGGCCACGCCGAGGCCCCTCTGGGAACCCCATCTCCCCCACTGACACCCTCCTCCGCACTTGAGCTGCTCCGGCAGCTCTTCCTTCATCCGCCGAATGTGTCCTGCAGCATGTAGCATGCCCATCTAGCACCTTGGCCAGGGCCCCGGGGGAGGCAGAGGATGCTGGGGCGCTGGGGGCTTGGAGACTGCCTTCTCTGTGGGGCTGGAACCACCTCCTTCCTATAGCAAGGCACAAGGAGGTCTTAGTCCCCAGGGCTGCTGGCCAGGTGCCCCCTGAGCATTTGTCCTTCATCTCCTTTATCTCTTCAAGCCTCCTGCTCTCCAACATGCCAAAGGAGCTCTCCCGGCGGGACCAGGAGGTCAGCCTCAGAGGGGATGTTACCTGCCAAAGCAGACAGTCCCCCTCTGGGCTCATCCCTGGCAGGGTATGACTTGGTAAGGAGGTGCTGAGAGCAGGGCTTTCTGCTGGAATAAGCCAGGCAGCGGCTGACTTGTTCCGAGCCACCGTTGAGAATCCTGCCTGACCTTTGTGATTAGCTGCATGAAGTTGTTCATTTGCGGCTCTATGTTTTGCTCATTTCCAAACCAGGGTCCCAGTCTGGGAGCTCAGACTCACATGGGCTCCAGCCTTCTGGCTCCATGAGCAGCCTGGCTCCAGACTCTAGTCTGCCACTGTCACCAGCTCTGTATAAGCAATACTTCCCCCTCGGCCTCCCTGCCTTCTTGCGCTCCACCACTGCCCCCGGAAAGTGGCCTGCCCTAGGCATGTCACCTGCCTCTGCTTTCTCCCCAACCCTGTCTGGTTGGAGCTTCTCACGGCCACTCACACCCTGACTTGATTTGACAGCTGGGACCTGTTGGTGGGGACCAGTGTCTGGGCTGGACCCCCTGTGAGATACGTCTGCTGGGAATCTTGAAGTCTGGCTCAGGGATGCCCAAATCTGTCCCTCTCCCTCCTCGGCTCTGGGGTGAAAGGTGAAAGGTGCCCAGGAGATGGGCAGAGCAGCCCTTGGGTTCAAAGTGGGGGAAGCTCTCTTTCTCCCTCTTCCCGAGACATCACCCCCAAGTGCTAAAATGACTGTGGCCCAAGTACCTGAGGCAGGGAAGCGCCCCCCAGGTAGCAGTGGAGAGGTGTCAGCCCAGTGCTGGGCCTCCATTCATAACCAAAGTTGGGGGGTGGTACATGGGCCATCTCAGCCCAAAGGGCCTCCTTGCCTGGCAGGGTTGCTTGTTAGGCTGAAGCCTGAGTCCTGTCACCTCCCTCCCAGGAAAACTGGGAGAAGAAGCCAGGACCCCACCCGTCCTGCCCACAGGAAAGAGGGGGTAAGGACAGGAAGGAAGGAAGTAGAGTTAGCTCCTGGGCTTATCTCCCACCTGAGCCTCCATTCTTGTATCTAGTATCGGCAGAGAAGGGAACCTTCGTGCACGGAGGAGGGGGGAAGGCAGCTGGGTTGGTTTGTCTTTTGGCAGAAATGCTCTCCCCAGTCCCAGTGCTCAGACTGGGTAATGCATGCCTTTCTCATGTTCCTACCAGTGGGGCAAAGGGCTCTATACTCCTTGACTCTAGTGGGGGGAGGAAACTTGCTTGCAAAAGAGTATTCTTATCTTCTATTTGTGAGGTATTCACCTCTAGAGCAATTGCTCTAAGGATGGTACGAAAATACTCCACATCTCTGGAGTGATGGGATTGTCAGTGATCTGCAGGGTAGTGTAGACGTTTGCTGATGTATCACCAAGGGGTGATACCCAGACCGTGCAGTCACTCCCAGGAAATGGGGTCTACCAACACAATACCCTCCTTTCTCTAAGGGTCCAGGAAGGTGGGGAGCTGCCAGCAGCGTGGCTGCCACTGGGCAGCTCTAGGCCACAGTGCCCTTGCCTCTGGGGGGCGGTTAGCACAGGGAAGTTCTGGCCAGAGGAGGCGCCTCATGTGCTGGTAACTTGGGCTGACCCGCCTACAATCCCCAGCTGTCAGAACGGCCAGGAGTTGGGCCACCCCACTGTCTCACCTCTGTAATGGAAGGTAACTGCTCTCCAAATTGACCTTGGGGAATTATTCTTTTTCACCCTTGGCATCAAATAGATTACTAATCCCCACCTGTATTTCCCCCACGAGGGTGAGGATGTGTGAGGCTGCTGTGCATGTGTGATGGGGTTGGCTGAATTTAAGAGTTTCTCAGCATCCTGGATGCAGAGGCTTGTCCGAGAGGCCACTCTGGAGCTAGCCTGTCCCAGAAAGAGGAGCGTGCACAGGTGTGACTCCTGGCCTTCCCTGGGCTGGGAGAGCATGTGTCCTTTGAGGAGGGGATGGTGGGGAATGAAGGAGCCTGATCCCTCCAGAGTTCTTCCTACCCTGGTTCAGTGTCCTGGCTCCAGGTGCCCCCTCGCCCCAGATGAAACCCTGCAGTGGTTACAGGATGGGGCTCTTTGTCATTCCATCTGCTCTGGTCAGGAGGGTCATCACAGATGTGGCAGAGACAGGAGTGGCCCTGCAGTGATGCTGGGCTGTGGGCAGGGACAGTGATGGGTGACTCAGAGCATCTGTCTTCGTAGTCTGTTCAGTCTGCCCCACTTTCTTCACAGACTCCTTTTTCCTGCAGTGGGCTTTGGTATGAGGCAGGCTCCAGTAAAGGGAGCCAAGTTTTGGCTTGACAAGGGGAGTTTGATCCTTCAGGAAGAACCATCTCCAAAACTCCTCCCTACCCAGTCTCTTCTGCCACCCAATTCTATGAGGAAAGGAGCACTTAGGAGGCTCTTGGGACCAGCAAGTCCCAGGCAATGCCAGCATTTCGTGGGGCTGGAGCAGAACCTAGGAGCGCCAGGGAAAGGGCACCCAGGGAGCTCATCTCTCATGGAATCACTGCCGGTTAGAGCACTGAGGTCAAGCCAGTCCTCCTGGGGGCATGACACCCCCCAGGGAAGCACACCTGACCTCTTCTTTACTGCCAGCCTTGAGGAGAGCGGAAGCCTCCATTTTTAAAGACAATAAAGACCTCCAAGGGTACTTCTTTGGAAATGAAATGTAGCACAATCTCAGCCTGCGTTCCCAGGAGCCCTGATGTGCAGCCAGGGTCCTTCCTGCAGGCCCTGCTGCCCAGGAGATGCTGAGCTCCTCTTCCCCTGGGGTTCCAGAGCTCCTAATACCTCATATTCCCCACCTTCCTCAGCCCAGAGCGCAGCAGGGCTTTAGCAAGGCTGCTCTTCTGTGTTCTTCTGACTGCTTCTAGCACTGTGCAAACTCTGCAAGAAATTGCTGCCTTCGCTCGATGTTGTAGATGAGTTGCTCTCCACCTGGGGGAGAGACGGCCTGTCACTCGGGGCCAGGAGGTTGTCCAGCAGTGTTTCTGCAGTGGCCGAAAGGCGATGGAAAAGAAGAGGCCTGCTTCCCTGCCACCTCCTACCCTCCTCTTCCTCTCCTCAGAGTTTTCTTCTCCAATATCCTGACACATAAAGAGATTCTTTAAAATGCTGCTTCCTCTACTGGACTGTCTTTCACTGAGTTATCAGGGAGGAGATGAAAAGGTGGACATGTCCCCTGCCTTCTCCCTCTCAAGTCTGCTTTTCGCTCAGGTCAGAAGAGGTTGGGGCAACACAAGCATGACTGAAGAGCAGGGGAGCCCCCCACAGTCAGGCGAGGCCTGGCGGGGGCTGCACTGGCCTGGTCTGGCTGGGAAAGGGTTATTTTGAAAGTGTGCCTGAGCATCTCAGAGCAATGTCAGTGATGCCAAAGAGAGCAACTTGGCCTCCTCGGGCACCAACTCTGCTGGCTGAGCTGCACAGAATGTGGCTCAGATGTTGGCGTGCCGTGCCCGACGGTGGGACCTTGTTCTCTGACAAAGGGCTTAATCTTTCCATGTAGCAAAGCAACTCCCCCTCCCCCCAACCCTGAGCTTGGGCTTTTGTGGGCCCAGCATGGCTGTGCCTGTGAGGGAAGCCACATCAGTGAGAGAAACTTGCATTCTCTCAGGGGCCTAGACTGGCTTGGGGCAGGTGCTCGTTAAAAATATGAGTGTTTCTGCTTTGGGAAAACCTTCCAGGGCTCTGGAAACTTGGCCAGTAAGGACAGGGCCTTGGGCCTCCCCAAGGAGTTCACGCTGACGCCAGGAAGGGTCTGTGGGACTGGGTTCCGGACAGCTTGGCTACCAGAAATGGGGCCTGGGAATTTCAGGGGCAACTGAGCATCTGCCCCATAGCCAGTGACCTGGAAAGGGATAGCTGGCTATAGGAAATCAAAGGCTGTTCTGTATAGTTTTGCCAGAAACCGTGACCTTCTCACTTTTCTGGGCCTCAGCTTCCTCATCTGCAATATCAGAGCATTCGCTGGTTGCTCCGTGGTTCCCTCCAGGTTTTAAAAGTCTCTGATCTGGAGCTGATGAGGGTTGCCAGCCTGGTGCACCTGGTGCCGGGTTCCACGGGCTGGTTTCTTCCAGCCACTGGTGCCCCAGCTGGGCGCAGGTCTTCATCTGGTCCGTGCCCAGATGCTGCTTCTGACAAGAACTCTGGGAGTCCTAACAGACTCTGCTTTCCCCTCTTCGTGGTTTGTCCTCCCTCTTTTACTCTTGTGTAATGACAAGAAATAAGGGTTATCTACAATGGACAATTTTTAAGGTGCTGATGTGATGTCACAACCTCAGCTGCATCCTGAGTTAGGTCAGTGTCCCCACCAGCAGATGAGGCTGGGTCATTCCTCATTTCTGCTTCTAGGATGGCATCAGTGGGAGAGTTGAAGATCTGAGAATTTTAAAGGAAATGCTCTGTTATGGGAGGAGAGAGAGATCTTATTACCTTTCAAAATATTTTGCTCCTTAAAACCACTTCTCCCTCCAGAATGCCTTTTACCAGACATCACCCCAGAAGGCAGAGTGGCTGCTTCCTTCAGGAAAGCAGGCCTGATAGCTCTACCAACTCCTTCAGCATGTAAACTCACAGCAGGTGGGAACCCCGTTTTTAGAATTTCCAAATGCATCCTGCGAAGAGAGAAGATAGCTGATAGGGACTGACAAGCACACTGTTTAGATTAGAAGCAATTAGCCTTTTATATCTGTGCATTATACATTTTCTATGTGCAGCATCTTTCCAAACTTGTGGTTCCTGGGTGGCAGGTGGACAGCTGGGAGGGACTGCCGGCTGTTTCGTACAACGTTCTTGCCAATTCCCTTGGGAGAAAATTCTTCACATGGCTTCTGCATGTACAGTATTCGGGCAGCAAAACATGATTAAAGTCATTTTGAAAATGGTTTCATGTGTTGCTTTCTGTAGACAGTTCTTAATTCTAGGAGAGAGAAAACAGGGTTCCAGGTGACTAAAAGGAGGAGGAAGAGGATGCCTTGGTTGAGAGGCAGGAGAGAGCAGTATATCTTGGGAAAAGGCATGAAAGCGATGACATGGGCCTCTGACTCCTGTCTGGGGTCCAGGCAGCTTCTGGCTGTGTTTCCCAAGATCCCTGCCTCCAGGCCCTCAAAGCCTTCTATTCCCATGGACTCCACAAGGGTAAATGGAGCTAAGGCCCCTGCTTTTGACCCACTGTTCATTTCTTTCTGAGCTCTTGGGTCCAGCAGCTCTGCTCAGGCATATGGCTGGGTCAGTCTCCCTTCTTTCAGCCACACTCAATACAAGCAGTAAACAGCAATGACCTCTAGTGCTGTGAACTACATCAATCGCTGACTCCTGGAGCACCCCCTTCCCTCCTTTCCTCATGGAGGGGCAGAAAAATATGTCCACATTGAGTCATTTCTGGGCAAAACCATTGTCCTCCTAGGGCTAGGTTTGGGGGTACAAAAGATGGATAAAGGAAGTGTAGCATTGTCTTGGCATGTGCTTGTTGGCACAAGGCTGGCATCCTCCATCCCAAGAGCCCTCCAGGGGACCTCCTCTGCCTTGGCTCTGGGTCTTGGCCTTGCAGGCCCCATGGGCACCATTCCTTGAGAGAAGGCTTGAGTCTGGTACGGGAACGCTGGTGCTCCCCAGGATTCTGACATATACTCTCATGAATTTAAGAATTTCTATGCTTCTATTCAGCAAAACTCTTTCCAAAAATAACCAAAAACAAAAACAAGACAAAACAAAAAGGGCAGACAACAAAAACTGAGATCCAAAGAGAAAAATTCTAAAGGATGTTCTTCAGACAGAAAGAGCACAGTATGTACCTCACAGGGTTATTGGGGGAGTAAGATGAGATAATATCTTTTGTTTTGTTTTGTTTTGAGACAGGGTCTTGCTCTGTCACCTGGGCTAGAATGCAGTGGCATCATCACAGCTCACAGCAACCTCAAACTCCTGGGCTCAAGCGATCCTCCTGCCTCAGCCTCCTGAGTAGCTGGGACCACAATGTCCAGCTAATTTTTCTATTTTTTGTAGAGACAGGATCTTGCTCTTGCTCAGGCTGGCCTCAAACTCCTAGCCTCAAGCAATCCTCTCGTCTTGGCTTCTCCAAGTGTTAGGATTACAGGTGTGAGCCACTGCACCCGGCCCGATAACATGTTTTGTTTTGTTTTCCGATAATATGTTTTACAGTGCTCAGAACAGCGCCTGAAACATAGTAAATCCTATGTGTTCTCTATCACTAAGGGAAATGATCCTGGACAGAAGGGCTGAGATGCAAGAAGGAAAAGTGAACAAAAAAATAGGTTTAAAATATTAGTAAATAATAACATACACAAATTGTAAAAACTATAATAATGTTTTAATTTGTAAAATTAAAGATAAGCATGACTAACAGAGGAGGAGGAGGATGCCTCCTCCTAAAATATTGACAAAGGGCAGCACGTAAATTAGTCCTTGGAATGTTCTTGAGAAGGATAAAGATACTGAGTGACTTCATTCTTCCTAAGTATCCATTCTAAAATCTTTAGAGTAATATTAAGAAAAGAGAAATAGAATTTAGTAGATGTGAAAATCCTCAATATAAACTATAAAATACAACAGTGTATTAGAAAGTAATATATCATAATCAAGTAGCGTTTATCCAAGGAATGCAAGAATGGTCCATTATCATCAAAAAAATTCATCATTGTAATTCACCAGATTAACAGACTAAAGGAGAAAAACTGTATAATTATCCTAATGCCTTTGCTTGTTATAAGGTTTAATCCTATTCATAATAAGACTCTTAGAAAACAGAAGGTAACTCTCCTAATTTGATAAAAGTCATATAACAAAAAAAACTACAGCAAATATTATGTTAATGGAAAAACTTTGGACACAATCTCTTTAAGATTAAAGTCAATACAAGGAGGCCCACTGTCATTGCTACCATTTTACATAGTTCTGGAAATCCTGTACAATGCCATAAAGAGAACAAGGATATAAGGATTGAAAGAGAAGAGATAAAACTATCATTTATAGATAATTTGACAACCACCTAATTTTTAAAATGGTATTAATTATTAGAACTAGTAAGAACATTCAGCAAGGCTGCTGAATACAAGATCATCCTACGAAAATCAATTGCATTTTCTATAACAGCTAAAACCAGTAAATAATAAATATTGGCCGGGCGCGGTGGCTCACGCCTGTAATCCTAGCTCTCTGGGAGGCCGAGGTGGGCGGATTGTTTGAGCTCAGGAGTTCGAGACCAGCCTGA
>NW_012148052.1:2415842-2417277 GCF_000956105.1 Propithecus coquereli
TGCTCAGGCTGGTCTAGAACTCCTGACCTTGAGCGATTCACCCGCCTGGGCCTCCCAGAGTGCTAGGATTACAGGCGTGAGCCACCGCGCCCGGCCTGTGCAGCCATTTTGGAGAGCAATGTCTGGCACTACCTGGTCCAATTATATGCAGACCCTATGACCAGTAAATCTGTAGATAGATATCCATTAAAGTGACACACACAAGGATATTCACTGAAGCATTACTGGTGGTGGTGGTGTGGTAGGCAGAATAATGGCCCCCTACACATGCCCACATTCTAATCTCAAACCTGTGACAATGTTAATTTACATGGCAAAAGGGATTTTGCAGATGTGATTATCTTAAGGATTTTGAGATAGATTACCCTAGATTATTTGGGATAATTATCTGGGCCCAGTCTAATCCCCATGGGTCCTTAAAAGTGGGAAATCCTTCCCAGCTGTGGTCAGGGGGAGACATGACTGTGGAATGGTCAAAGAGGTGCTGTGTTACTGACTTTGAAGGTGGACGAAGAGGAGCATGAGCCAGAGAATGTGAGCAGCCTCTAGAAGCTGGAAGAAGCAAGGAAGTAGGTTCTCCCCTATTGCCTCTGTAAAGAACTCTTACAAATCAATCATAAACAGACAACCCAATTTAAAAATGGGCAAATGATCTGAATTGACATTTAACCAAAGAAGGTATACACATGACCAATAAGCACATGAAAAGATATTCAACATCGGCCATCAGGGAAATGCAAATCAAATCCACAATGAGATACTACTTCATACCCACTACAGTGGCCATAATAAAAAAGAATAATAACAAGGGGTGGGGAGGAGAAATTGGAATCTTCTGGAAATGTAAAATGATGCAGCTACTATGGAAACCAGTTAGGCAATTCCTCAAAAGATTAAACACTGTTAGCATAAGACCCAGAAATTCTACTCCTAAGTATATGCAAAAAATAATTGAAAACATATGTCCATACAAAAACTTGTACAGGAATGTTCCTAGCAGCATTATTCATTATAGCCAAAAAATTGGAAATAACCCAGATGTGCATCAACTGATGAATGGATAAATGTGTGTTATATGTCCACACAATGTAAGATTATTTAGCAATAAAAAGGAAAGAAGTACATGCTACAACATGGATGGCCTTGAAAATATTATGCTAAGTGAAAGAAGCCAGTCACAAAAAAATCACATACTGTATGATTCCATTTATATGAAATGTCCATAAAAGGCAAATCTATAGAGATAAAATGTAGATTAGTGATTGCTTAGGGCTCTGGTTGAGTTGAAATAATTTGTTGCCATCAATTTTGCACTTCAAAAAATATTAAAGCAAATTATTCAGGTTGAAGGAAAATGATATCAAATGGAAATTCAGATCGATACAAAAGAATGAAGAGCACCAAAAATAGGTGTGTAAATATAAAATACTTCGGC
>NW_012148052.1:2417665-2419656 GCF_000956105.1 Propithecus coquereli
AATAACTGTTTATTATGGGTGAATAACTCATGTAGAAGAAAACCGTATGGTAAAAATAGCATAAAGAATGGGAGAGGATAAATAGAAGTATATGATGTAAGTTTTTTACATTATACTTGAAAAGGTATATTATTGGAAGGTAGACTATGATTAAAGATGCACAGAGTATCCTGAGGCAAGGACCAGAAGAAAAAAAAAAACAAAAGATGCATAGAGTAAACACTAAAAATAAAAAAAAAACAATAAAAAATAAGCAGCTAAGAAGCTTACAGTGGAGATGAGGTACAGTACTAAAAATACACTATCTAAAAGAGGTAGGAAAAGTAAAAGAAAGGAACAAAGAATGATAGGACAAATAGAAAACAAGGAGAAAACCATAGAATCATCTCAATAGATGCATAAAAAAATTGGCCAAATTCAACACTCGCTTATAATTTAAAAAAAAAAACCTCTTAGCAAATTAGGAATAGAAGGGAACTTGCTTAACCTCAAAAATTCCATTTATGAAAAACTTAGAATTAACGTGATATTTAATGATGAAAACTGGACACTTTCCCCTCAGATCAAGAATAAGAAAAGGATGTCTACATTCAATACACTGTCTTTTCTTTTTCTTTTCTTTTTTCTTTCCTTTTCTTTTCTTTTTCTCTCCTCTCCTTTCCTCTCTCCTTTCTTTTCTCTTCTCTTCTCTTTTTTTGAGACAGGGTTTCCTTCTGTTGCACAGGCTAGAGTACAGTGGCATCATCATATCTAAATGCAACCTCAAATTCCTGGGCTCAAATGATTCTCCTGCCTCAGCCTCCTGAGTAGCTGTGACTACAGGTGAATACCATTACACCTAGCTAATGTTTTTATTTTTTTTGTGGAGACGGGGTCTCTCAATATTGCCCTAGCTGGTCTTGAACTCCTGGCCTAAGCAATCCTCCTGCGTTGGCCTCCTAAAGTACTGGGATTACTGATGTGAACCACTGTGCCCGGCCTACACTTCCTTTTTTTTTTTAATAGCAAAATCGGACCCAAAATTTTCATTTGTAATTTTAGCATGTATCTCATGCAGTTCAGGGAGCATCAAACTAGATTTACAATTGCCAGAAGCCTTGTTATGGTTTAATGTACATTAACTAAAAAGTGTACATTTTTAGTGTTCATGATAAATGCAGTTATGACCTTATTGCACTTTTGGCATTCTTTAAGAAAGGACCTTAAGCTTTAATATACAAATATTTAGGGTATACTTAACTTGTGCTCAAGGAATAATAAAACATTTGTTCTTTTTTCACCTCATACATTCTATCCTCAAGTATGGCCCATACCATGGAGTGACCTTTTGGCCTACACTTTCAATAAAAATCCCAGCAGGCTTGTCTTAGAAATTGACATGCTGATACTAAAATTTATTTGGAAATGCAAAGGACCTTGAATAGCTAAAGCAATTTTGAAAAAGAACCAAGTTGGAGAACTTATGTTACCTGATGGCAAGATTTACTATAAAGTAACAGTGGCATTGGCCTAAGAATAGACATATAGATCAATGGAACAGAACAGAGAGTACTGAAATAGACTTATACATGATTGATTTTTTTTTTTTTTGAGACTCTCTCTGTCACCCCGGGAAGAGAGCAGTGGCGTCGTCACATGTCACTGCAACCTCAAACTCCTGGGCTCAAGTGATCCTCCTACCTCAGCCTCCCAAGTAGCTGGGATTACAGGTGCGTACCACCACGCCTGGCTAATTTTTTCTATTTTTAGGAGAGACAGGGTCTCGCTCTTGCTCAGACTGGTCTTGAACTCCTGAGCTCAAGTGATCCTCCTGCCTGGGCCTCCCAGAGTGCTAGCATCACAGGCATGAGTCACCATACTGCGCCCATAGATCAATTTTTGACAAAGGTGCCAAAGTCATTCAAAAATATTTTCAACAAATTCTGCTGCAACTGGATAATAAATGGAAAAATCACACTATGCACAAAAATGAACCCCAAAATGGATCATAG
>NW_012148052.1:2421321-2441695 GCF_000956105.1 Propithecus coquereli
AGAATAAAACAGTGGTTCCCAGGGTTGGGGTTGGTGGGGAGGAATGGAGAGATGTAGGTCAAAGGATACAAAGTGGCAAATATACAGGATGAGCAAGTCGAAAGATTTAATATACCTAACATGAGGACTATAGTTAATAGCAGTGCATTGTATTTAGGATTTTTGTTAAACGAGTAGATTATAGCTGCTCTTGCCCTGGGGGAGGGGGTGGAGGAGAGGGGATGTGATATGATGGTGTTAATTTGTTCCACTGTAGCAACCATTTTACTATGCACATGTATCTATTTAACACCATGTTGTATGCCTGAAATATACAAAATAGAATTTATTTTTTTAAAAAAGATTAACTTAAGAAGGGGAGCAACTAAGAAGGTGTAAAAAGAACTCTTTGGAGTCTTTAGACTATCCTAAGGGTCAAGGAGCGTGCCCAAGGAAGCAACAAATTGGAAGGGGCCCTCTTCTTAAAGTTGGGATTCGAATATTGTTGGAAAACGTGTAGTGTGATGTGAAGAAGTGTGCTGGGTTGCCAAGCCCAGACGTGGTCTAGAGTCTCCAGGTAAGCAGGCAACACGCCCAGGAGAGACTGGCAGGTGTGTGCACAGAGTCAGAGAGTCAAGAACGAACTAACTTGCAGGCAGAACGATGCAAGGCATGGGAGTCATGGTGTCGGTGTCTGGAGGGCCCCTGGAAACAGCCCTCCGGGGAGGGCGGGTGGGCGCAGGCTGGCGGGTGGCGCACCCAGGGAGTCAGGGCGTCAGGGCGTCAGGCGGCTCAGCCCCAGAGCAGCGCGAGGGTGCGCACGGTCCACGTCGGGACGGCTGTAGGAGGTGGGCACAGGGCTAGGGCTGGGGCTGTGAGCTCACAAGCATTAGCGCGCTGGGACGCACCGCTGGAGCAGAACGCTAATGGCTGGCCCCCGCGCCATGTGCCTCTGGCAGTAGCGCGCAGCAGCAAAACAGGAGCACACCGACGCCAGGAAAAGTTTCTTCCTCCTGCAATGTCCCTCCAGCGCCATCTACTGACAAAGTTCAGCCTTGTTCTCACCGCAAAGGAGAAAGGCTTTCAAAGGGGCTATGCCATCCTGACTGCAGTCGTGAAGGGTAGATCTGGAGTGCAGAGGAAACACATTGATAACTGTCACATCTAGCAATCTAGCAAAAGCGATCTGTGAAATATTAGTATAATGGGATACTACTCAGCACTTAAGAGAATGAATTACTACAATACAGTCGGCTCTCCTTATCCACGGGTTGCGCGTCGGGGATTCAACCAACCAAGGATAGAAAATATTGGGGGAAAAACAAAAACAAAAAAACAACCCCACGGTAAAAAAATAACAGTACAACAATAAAAAATAATACAAGTAAAAACTATACAGTGTAACAACCAATTACATAGCATTTACATCGCATTAGGTATTATAAGTAATCTAGAGATGATTTAAAGTATACAGGAGGATGTGGGTAGTTTACATGCAATTTCTATGCCATTTTATGTCAGGGACGTGAGCATCTGGGGATTTTGCTATCCGAGGGGGTCTTTGAATCAATCCTCTGCTGATGCTGAGGGAGGACTGTAGTCAACAACATAGATATATTGCAAAAACAGCATACTGAATGAAAGAAATTATCTGTTCAGTTTAGGCTTAGTTTAAAAAGAAAGAAATCAGACACAAAGGGTTGTGTTTAAATACTGTTAAATGAAATTCCAGAACACACAAGACTAATCTATAGGGACAAAATGTCAATTAGTGTTGCCTGAGGATTTGAGGTGGGTGGAGGTATTGACTGTAAAAGATTACAAAGGAATTTGAGGGGATGATGGAAATATTCCATATCTGGATTATGCGGGTGGTTACATGGGTGTATACATTTATCAAAATGCACCAAACCATACCCTTAATATGAGTGCATTTTATGTAAATTATTACCTCAGTAATGTCTATTTTAAAAATATCATCCAAAAATCAGATGCCTATAGTTGTGTAAAATGTAGACCACCATCACCTTCCAAACCCTGTCACCTTGTAAATTCCAGGGCAGGGGTTATTGGAGAGGGTCACAGCTTTCATGGGAACATTGGAAACCTTCCCTCTTCCTACAGGTGGTGGATTTTCAAAGTGGGAAAGCCTCGGTGGTCAGAGTAGAAGATTATTGTGGATTACTGCTGGGATACAGGTGAGATGGCACAACTGGAAGGAAGTTACTCAAGAAAGTCAGTCATGGTGTCTCTGAGGGTAGTCCCCTGCATTCTCCTCTAGCTCAGCCCATTAATCCAGTGCTCCCAGTGCTGGGTACATACCCCAGAGAACTGTCGCATGGTATCAGAAGTGGGTACATGTAAGGATGATCAGTTCGGAACTGTCTGTCATGGTGGAGAGTTAGAGGCAGCCTCAGTGTGTGCTGTCACTGGGGAAGTGGATGAGGACAGCATGGCGGAGGCACTCTAAGGATATAGGGCAGAAGGCGGAAACACAGATGACACAGACACACACAGACAGATCTCAAATATAGAACCCTGGTGAAAAGGCAGAAAACGAAAGCAAGTATAGAGAATAATATGCACAAAAATTTAAAATACAGCTCATAAAACAAAGGAAAATATGTGGAAAATATTTCCCTGTGATAGAAAATTCATATTTTACAAGAATATGTACATATACATATCAAAATATTTTGAGAGTTTTTTAATGAGGAGAGTAGATGTGGTAAATGAGGATAAAAGTCAATAAATAAATAAGAGAGGGGCCTTGCACAGGCCAATGATAAAAGCAGGTTGTGAACTGGGGAGAATGGTTAGCTCAGTCTTCTGCTCCTGGCATTAAAAAATGTTTCCTCATCCCAAGATTAAGTGTATTCCAAATGGGCTTTGACTGCTAAATATGATATAGAAGTAAACTGAGGCTGGGCACGGCGGCTCATGCCTGTAATCCTAGCACGCTGGGAGGCCGAGGTGGGAGGATCGAGGTAGAAGGATCACTTGAGGTGAGGAGTTTGAGACCAGCCTGAGCAAGAGTGAGACCCCATCTCTACCAAAAAGAGACGAAGGACCTTGTCTAGCCAGGCGTGGTGGCGTGTGCCTGCAGTCCCAGCTACTTGGGAGGCTAAGGCAGGAGGATAGCTTGAGCCCAGGAGTTTGAGATTACAGTGAGCTATAGATGATGCCACTGCACTCCAGCCTGGGCAACAAAGAGAGACTCTGTCTCAGAAAAAGAAAAAAGAAAAAAAAAAAAAAGAAGTAAACCAAAAGATCCAAACCAAGTTGTTTGGATTGTATAAAAGGGCAGGGAGAACAGAACTTCTCAGGAAAATTCCACTTACCCATCATCAGGCTAAAGCTGCCTTGCACTTCCGTGCTGATCTTTCTGCACAGGGTTATGGGAACTGGGAACTGTGCAGGATTATGTGTGTATCAGCATGTCCATGTCTTAAGTGTTGAGATTAATAGAGAGAATCGGAATTCAGAGTCCACATGCAATTTTCCCTAGGCTTTACTCCCTATGGAGGCTCTTAGGTAAAAATAAGATCTCCATTTAAATTTGAAGTAAGGAATGGGAATTGAGGTGTATGCTAGACTCAGGCAGCAGGATAACCAAGACATGGTGGTGACTGAGAACCCAGTCTTGGGAAAGAGGCCCTTACTTGAGGGAGGTGCCCTCTAGGTGGTATGTCTGCTGGTCATCATCTGGTGTCCCCACATGACAGAGTGTGGGAGTCATCAGGCCTGCAGAGGGCTGTGTGGGGCAGAGTCCTAGCAGGAGCAGGGGAGGCCTATCTGGGCCCCAGGCCCGTGCACCTGGGGGAAGAAGTAGGGGAAGGGGGCAGGGCTGGAGTCAAGGGAGGGGTGTTGGAGAAGAGGGGAGCAAGTCGAAAGGGGCGGCGAACAGAAGTGAGAGGGAGGGGAGGAAGGCAGGTGGTAGGGGAAGTAGGGGGACGGGCAAGGGTGGAGGTGACCTAGGCAGACCTAGGAGGTGACCAAGGGTGGAGAAAAGAAACTGGCCAGAGGAGAGAGACGGTCTGGGCATGAGGTAGGAAGAGGGCCAGGTTGGTCTGAGTCTCTGGAGACTGAGGCTGGCACAGGGTGAAGAGACAGAGAAGTCATGGGGACAAGAGGCAGGACAGAGGGAAGGGAGGGAACTGAAGGCTGAGCCTGGGCGCGGGGAGAAGTCAGGTAAAGAGGAGGTTGAGCAGGAACGAGGCAGGGCAGTTTCTTCTGCATGGCTCTCAGTTGAGAAGTGAGGGTCTGTTGGTGGGTTCAGTGTTCTGCATTCTTTCTTTGCTTGATTCCATTATGACTCGGATTCCATTAAACAAGAGTCGAGATTCTAGGACATTTTGAGTTGGAAGAGACCTTAGATATTCCTGAGTGCAGCTTTCTCCATCTTACACATTAAGACACAAAGGCCCAGTGGGCTGTCTAAAGTCACCAACAATTAGTTAGGGGCACAGTTTGGACAGAACCCAATCCAGAGCTCATAGAAACAATCCCAGGATGACCAAGTAGTGGGTCAAAAGCACAGGGCTCTCCAGAGGGGAACCCTCTTACCAAAAGGGCCCACCCTAGGTAGAGGCAATGGAGGTGGTTGCTCTTCTATCACCCTGTAAGGAATCTTAAAAGGTACCTTCCATCTCTGTCTGCCCATTGCCAGAACCTGCAATGAGCCCCTTGTCTCCCCACCGTGGAAAAGCCCACTGTGTATGCCCAGGAAAAGGACTGAACATGAAGGAAACACTAACACCGACCCCCTCACCAAGCAATAATTGAGCTCAAATCCAGGCCTGGTGTTACGGGACCTAGGGAAGAAGGTTCTGGAGCAGGGGAAGGGGTCACTTAGAGTCCCGCTCTTTTCATTGCATTAGATGCTCCCACACCTTTCCCACCATTTGTCTCATTAGAAGTTCACCGGGCAGATGATGCTGCCTACATTTAAGGTAGAAAAATTAGGCCCAGAAAGGGGTAGACACTTGTTCAGGGCCACACAGCCTTGGAGTAACACCAGGACCAGAATTGGCACCTCTTTCTATGCTCTTTCCATTAAATGACTAAACTGAGAAATGAGATGGGAACATAAGAGGTCATGGATATAAGGACAGCAGCAACCATCACCCCTTCAACATAGAGTGGTCTTTGAGTCTATGAGCATCTTATCCCCAAAGCTCCACCTTTCTGGCCCTATCTTTCTGGTCCCATTGTCTCTTTGCCATTCACCTCCAGCACCTGCCCTTAGGCCCTCCAATGGCAGGGCATGCAGGCAGGGAGATGTATTGGCCAGAATGGGCAGGTTATATTGCTGTATCAAACCCTGAAGCCCTGAAATCTTAGTACAATAAAAGATTATTTATCATTTATGCCATATTCTGATGAGGGTTGGCCCACTCTCCTGGGTAGCTGTCCTCCAAGAAGTGATGTAGGGACATCTTGTACCCATATCCTGAGTGACATGTGGCTTCCAAGGTCACTGAGGAAGGGAAGGAGAGAGAGCTAGAGGATATCATCTAGGATTTTAGTTTCATATTATTCTTCTAAAATGTTTTTTTAATCAACAGGCATTTGAATTTACCAATACATTTTACATGTTTATTTATTATTGCTTTTGCTATCCAACTTTTTCCTCTTAGATTAATTTTCTTCTACATCCCCTCATAATTCATTCAGGGAAAGTCTATGGGTGAAAATGTATATTTTTGTCTCCACACTAGAATGAGAGTTTGGTTGAGTTTAGAGTTTTAGGTTCAACATTATATTCTCTCAGAAGTTTGAAGCTATTGCTTTACTGTATTTTTACAACCGGTGTTACAGATGCAGTCTGAAGTCAACTTGATGCTTGTTCCATTGATAGGGAATCTGTTTTCTTTGTGAATGCTTTTAGGATTTTTCTCATTAACCTTGGTTTCTGAAATTTCACTACACTATTCCTTTTTTCATTCATCCTGCTAAGTCCTTTGTGAGATCTTCCCATCTGAGTGTTTCATTAATTCTGGGAAATCCCTTTGAGAATTGCTTTGAGAAGTCTGTGTGCAGTCTCTTCTCTCCTTCTGGAACTCCTGTTTGATGGATGTTGGAACTTCTGGACCTGTCTCTTAACTTTCCTTTGAAATTTTTTATATCTTTTTGTTTTAGGGATACATTTTGAAAGAATTCCTTGGCTTAATCTTCCAGCTCACTGATCTCATCTTCACCTGCATCCCTGCTGCTGTGTGGCTCTTGAATATTTTATTGCAGACTAAGTTTTCATTTCCAAGCTCTTTAGCTGACTGATGTCCATGGTGCTATATCCTCTTTCATCTCTGGAGATGCTAATTTTTCTGAAGTCCTATTCTGCTTGCTCCGTTTACTCTGTTTTGGTGGTGCTTCTTCTGTCTTTAATGATTTTAGACTTTCTCAAATGTTTGGGATTCCTGTGCATTCATCTTTGTCACTGACACATCCTGGTAGCCAATCTAGTTCTGGCTTTCAGGGAGTCCTGATAGTTTCTGGTCTACTGAGGAAAGCCCTTCTTTGTTTCCCAGCAATGGTGAGAAAGACTGCTTGGGTTTGAATCCTGGCTCCCCTACTCACTAGCTAAGTGACTTTTGGTAAATTATGCAAACTCTTGTGTCTCAGCTCATCCAAAAACTGGCCACAGTACTTATGTAATAGCATTGTTATAAAAATGAAAGGAGTCAATGCATATAAAGCTCTTAGCACAGTACCTAGCACATGATAAACTCTATGTCAATATTATTATTATTATTCTATTATTATTCTAAAAACTCGACTGGCAACAACATATTAATATGCTTACTATTTCAATAGTCCTTAAAAGCATAATTTAAAGTTTCTGATAACATCCTTCCAAAGAATATTTATTTAGAATTTTCTAAATTTTTTTGATTATGAGTAAGCTGAAATAAAAATCATTCTGTATGAATTTTGCCGATTTACTCATTTATTCAACAAATATTTCTTTTTTTTTTTTTAATGAGACAGAGTCTCACTCTGTTGCCCAGGCTAGCGTGCCATGGCGTCAGCCTAGCTCACAGCAACCTCAAACTCCTGGGCTCAAGTGATCCTCCTGCCTCAGCCTCCCAAGTAGCCGGGACTACAGGCAGGCACCACCGTGCCTGGCTAATTTTTTCTATATATTTTTAGTTGTCCAGCTAATTTCTTTCTATTTTTAGTAGAGACGGGGTCTCACTCTTGCTCAGGCTGGTCTCAAACTCCCAAGCTCAAACAATCCTCCCGCCTCCGCCTCCCAGAGTGCTAGGATTACAGGTGTGAGCCACCGCGCCCAGCCCAACAAATATTTCTTAAGCGCCTATTTGGTGCCAGGCCCTGTTCTACACATAAGGGATACAGCAACAAACAAAACAGACAAAAACCCTGGTTATCATTATGGAACATACATTCTAGTGGGTAATAATAGTTTACATTTACTGAGCCCTTACTACACGTCAGGCACTTTACTAACTCATTTAATCCTCACCCTACAAGGTTGGTACTATTATTATCCCCATTTTACTGATGAGGAAGAAGAGGCAGAAAGAGGTAAAGTGACCCCCCAAGGCCACACCACCAGTAAGTGGCAGAGCCAGGGTTTGAGCTCAGGAGATCTAACTGCAGAGCACAAGCTTTGAGTCCTCACTATGCTACTGTCTCTACTGGCCGCACAGAGATAACACCTGTGAGGGACAGGCTCTTGTTTTAGACAGCCAGATAGTTTTCTAAAAAGGCAATGCCAGTTGAAGATTTTATCAATCCTTCACTAGTGCCCCAAATTTTTATTGAGCCCTTCCTGTGTGCTGGAGATTCATTGGAAAACAAGACAGACACGGCCCAGTGTCACAAGGTGATCACTGTCCAATGGTGACACAAATATACACTGTCATTACAGACAGTGTGGATAGGGAAGCACAGGGTGCCATGGAAGCACATGGGAGATGCTCATGCCAGTTGGTGATTCAGGAGATTTCTTAGGTGACACCTGTAAGAAGAGTAGGAATTAGCTGAGCTAAAGGGGTGGGGTTGTTGTGGTGGCAATATCCAGGGACAAGAAATAACACTGAAGGAGACTCCTGCTATCTCACTGCAAGATATAGCAGTGGTGGTTAACTGAGTTTACTTAGTTACTTAGTGCTTTACTTAGTTTACTTAGTGCTTTAAGGGAGTTTCTGACAAGATGTGGGCAGCAGTCTCTTCTGGAAGCTCTTTGTAAGCTACCTTTAAGGGAATGGACTTTATTTTATGAAAGCTTTTAAGGAGTAGAGAGACATGTTTATAACCATGTTTTAGAAATATCACTATAACTCCAGTGTGTGCAATATATTGAAGGAAGAAGCAAGGAGTTTAATTAAAAAGCTATCTCAATAAATGAGGCGACAGAGGTTGTAGAATGGCCTCAACCAGGCCAGGGCCTGGGGATGAAGGGGATGACTTGAGATAAAGTGGGAGGTAGAACGGGCAGGGCTTGCTGACTCACTGGCTGTGGGAGTGAACGTACAGGGAGAAGTCAAACTTAACACCCATTTCTGGCTTAGGAAACAGAGTGGGAGGGGGAATACTGAAAAGGCAGGTTTGTGGGGAGAAGGAATGAGAATTGATAAGTTTTGGTCTTGACCTATTAAGAATCAGATGCATGGTAGGACATCCACTGGCATTCGAGTTTGCCAGCCAGAAGCTTAGAGAACAGATCTGAACTATGGATGCTGATTTGGGAGACATCTACAGAAATATAACTTTCAAAAATATGTAGAGTGATTAGGGACAGCACCTAAGACCAAGAAACAGCATTTATGGCCCAAAATAGATTAAGAGGAGCCCACCCAGGAGACCGGAAATGAGCAGCCTGAAAGGCAGGAGGAAACCCAGGAGCATGTAAAGAAGAGAGCGTTTTAAGCTGAAGCAAAATAGCCCAGAAACAAACCCTCACGTATACAGTCAAATTATTTTTGACAAGGGTGCCAAGACCATTCAATGGTGAAAGGACAGTCTTTTCAACAAATGGTGCTGGGGAAACCAGATATCCATATGCAAAAGAATGAAGTTGGAACCATTTCTAACACCATATATAAAAATTAACTCAAAATGGATCAAAAACCTAAATATAAGACCTAAAACTATGAAATTCTAAGAAGAAAACATGGACATTTCTTCTTTTAGAAGAAATTATGACACTGGATTTAGCAATGATTTCTCAGATATGATACTAAAAGCACAGGCAAAAAAAGAAAAATCGGATTTTGTGAAAATTTTAAGATTTTGGGCATCAAAAGACAATATAAACAGAGTAAAAAAGCAACCCATGGGACTGAAGAAAATATTTGCAAATCATATATCTGATAAAGGATTAATTTCCAGAATATCTATAACAACAAAAAACCCAGTTAAAAAATGGACAAAAGAGTTGAATAGACATTTCTCCAAAGAAGATATATAAATGGCCAATAAGCACATGAAAAAATGCTCAACATCATTAATCATTATGGAAATGCAAATCAAAACTACAATGAGATACCACCTCATAGCCATTAGGATGGCTACTATCAAAAAAAAAAAAACAAAACCCCACAGAGAATAATAAGTATTAGCAAGGATGTGGAGAAATTGGGACCCTGTGCACTCTTGGTGAGAATGTCAAATGGTACAGCTGCTATGCAAAACAGCATGGGAGTTCCTCAAAAAATTAAAAATAAAATTTCCATGTGATCCAGCAATTCCACTTCTGCATATAAACCCCAAAGAATTGAAAGCAGGGTCTGGAAGAGATATTTGTACACCCACATTCATAGCAGCATTATCCACAATAACTCAACTTGGAAGGAATCCAACAGAATAACCAGATATGGCTAGTGAAGGTTCCTAAATACCTGTCACAACAGTGGCCTGAAGCTTCTGAAGCAGGAAGCAGGGAAGCTGCGGCTTGCCAAGAATCAAAGAAAATCTGAGCATCACTTATTTTGACTGAGGAGCTTACAAACATTCACAAATTGATGGACAACCCGCCCCAGTTAGTGCACCCAGGAAGCATCAGTTTCTCTTGCAGGGGGTCAGAGGGCAGAGTCTCACAGTGTTGACAGAGAGTGTACGAGATAAGCTCTCACCAGAAGGGACAGTGGTGCAGTGAGTGGAATGCAGACCAGCTGCAAGTGAAAACTACATGAGATGGAAGAGAGTGCAAATACAGGAATCTTCCAAACCTGCCGGAACCCTACAGAAACTGGATAAGGTTGTCACAAACAGTTATAAACCATTTGCTAACCATCAGTATGATATTGAATATGAAAAGAAAAAGAAGATGGAAAGAGAGTAGAGTACAGGCTGATAAAGACCAGGTTTTAGCCTTGCTATTTGCTGCATTTGAGAAACACCAGTATTACAACATAAAGGACTTGGTTGGCATCACTGTGCGAACTGTGTTGCACCTCCAGGAAATACTGAATGAAATGGGTATTCAAAATGTGACTGGGTCAGCAATGGCAAACCTCAGAATAACCATCAGAGCACCCACAAGAGCATTGACTTTATTCATCTACCAGGCCCAACCAGTGCGCCAGCTCGCACCAGAGGGCTTGAAACCCGACTTCAAGAGTACCAGTCCCCCTACTGCTTTCCTCTTTCTCCTCTGTCCTTAGACTCTGGCAGGTCCCAGGCAGTGGTTAATGAATAGGGAAGGGGATGAGCAGAAAGAGAGGAAACAGCAGAGCGATGAAGGCCCTTGCCCACTGCAGGCTTCCTGTCTGAAGCAGTTCCCACATGGAGAAGATAGGATGCAAGAGTTAAAGTGAAGCCAGTCTGTGTCGTGTGGCCTTTCTCCAGCAACAATCCACTGCTCGAGTATGGGTCCCAAAAGTCAGAGTTGGGTTTATCAAGGGTTGGGGGTTTTCTAGGTTAGTATGATGATGATGATGAAGGGAGAAGTCTGAAGCTGTTTGCAAAGATCTATAATGACGGACCATGGAATCTATGTTGGGAAAGGTGGAAAGTGGAGACAGGAGGGGAGGGAGAGATAGTGGAAAAGTAGTAGGCGTCAGAGTCTGGGAGGTCCTAATGAGGTTGAAGAATTATTGGAGTGTGGGCACCAGAGAACCAGAATTGGAAGGACAGGAGGTGGCGGTCAGTGATGTTAAGTAACTTTTATAAAGTCAGATAACCACCAAGAGGATGGTAGCGTAATTGATCATCTAAAGCTCATGTTCATTGTTTCCATGCTATTCTGAACCCTTGGAGTAAAGCTGGCCTTTCCATCTTCATAACATTCTCTCCTAGAAACTATGATGTCAGCTTGAAAAAGTACTATATTTTCTAGTTTCCCCCTTGTTTTCTATAGTTTTTCTTGGGAAATAGTTCTTAGATCTTCCCATATTCTTCCTTCCTGTTGTTCCCCGCTGAATCAGATCTCCATTATCCATGACTGAAATATCCTTTCTACATAATCTTAATGCCTTTGTCAAGTTTTTTACCCAAAACATCCAATTTTGTTTATTCCACACCTGGTATAAAACCTTAAGCATTTCTTTATTCACTGCTTTAAGTCATAAACCTCTACCTAATTTGCTAGGCCATGCATACTTTATCTTGCTATTACTGAGTGTCTTCTATTAAATGTGAGGTCCAGCCAGGTGCGGTGGCATGTGCCTGTAGTCCCAGCTACTTGGGAGGCTGAGGCGGGAGGATCAGTTGAGCCCAGGAGTTTAAGGCTGTGGTGTCACCCTTGTGAATAGCCACTGCACTCTGGCCTGGGCAACACAGCCAGACCCCAGCTCTAAAAATTAAAAAAAAAAAACCTAAGGTTCAGTTACAAATTGAAGATGAATAAAGGAAATCTTGCTCTAAGTGATCTCATTAATATCCTCAAAAATAACAATTCTTGTAAAAATTCCAAAATGCTCTGAGTGACATATATAGTCCTGGCCATCACTGGCTAAATCACACAGAGGACAGACATTTCCGGTCCACACAGAGAAGCACATGGAAGAGGAATAAGCAAGCCAGTCTTTCTTTACGTAACAGATTGCCTGGCACACGATGGGCACTCAATGATGTTTCTTAAATGAGTGAATAGCTTTCAATGAAGGAACACTTACTAAATATACTCATCCAATTAGACTGTTAAGGATAGTTCATGATTGAATTTAAGTCAATTTGAATGGGAAAGTGAAGCTCTGGACATCTTTTTTAAATTGACAGATAAAATTGTATGTATTTATTGTGTAGCGCTGGAAATTTTAAGAGCAAGTGAATAAAGTAACTTCAAGGACTTTATGGCTAAAAGGTTAACAATATTTGGAATAAAATGACGTTAGGATTACAAAAATTCGTTTTGAGGATTGCAACTTATTTAACTAGAACAATATGACTAAATTGATCAAAGCTTGGTTCTGTATCCCAAATGTATAGAGATACTAAAAATTATATTCAGAACCAGTGGAAAGAATGAAAGGCTGGGGAAAAGTGCCAGACACCTGGTACCACCAAAGCTACTTCCTATGTATCATTTTCCTCTACTTATACCATAAAAACTATATTCAATGCTTATTTATTATTGTGTCCACTGAGAGTCTTTGAAATAGGCCATGGTCCTCCTTGATAGATCAGAATTCTGATTCTACATTCCTTCACCCTGCTCTTGACAACTGCTCAATTTTGGTCTCTTTGCCCCTTCCCAGCCTGTTTTCAGAAGCGGACACCTGCTCCTTATTGAACTCTACTGAATGTCTTTGAAAAAGTATCAGAGCCCCACCTTCAGGTTTCATACACAAGTTGGAAGTGGGTGCTTGGATTTTATTGGTTCACTCGTTCCTATGGTGTTGTGAAAAAATAGGGGCTTATTTATCACAGGACCAACAGCTTCTTACTTAATAGAGCAAAATGTTCCAGTACCAGAAACATTTTTCTGTGAGGAATTGCTGACAAGTGCAAAATTATTTTTATATTCTTTAAACAGTACTTGTGGAACATATTCATCACCCCCAAGGCAGGGTGATGAAGATGCCTTAACAACTCAACTTGTCATTGCCTGACCAGTCTCACAAGTGGAAAGCCCTCTTCTTGTCCTTTACTTCCCTTAATGACTACCCAGGAAACTCTAAGCATCAGCAGTTGGACAGGATGTTTGAGGCCCCATCTTAATCTCCATGACCAAAATTCTGAATAATAGTCAGCTTCTTGGAAGCATAGGTTCCATTTAGTAGAGTACAAAGCAGCAGTTCTCAAGCCTGGACCTCAGATGCTTAGGCTCCCCAGAGAAAAGGTGAATCATAGCCAGCCTCCTGGGGTGAAACCCATGATGAATACAGTTTTAACAAGCTGTAGAGTTGATTCTCTTGCCCAGCCACATTTGGGAACCACTCATACATATTCAGATTAGGGTACAAATTATATCCTTATGCCAGTCCATATGATACCCTGCGGTAAATAGGCTGATGCCAGAGGCAGTGTGGATTATCGCAGTGACAGACTGCATTTATGTTGATGTTTCTAGCGTACTCGTTGTTGCACTTAGGATAATTTAACCATTACCCTACTCTAATATAGGAACTTCTCAATCTGCTTATTTTTCATATATAATAAACTCATAACAGGTTCCCCTTATCAAGTTGCATATTTCCATACCAAACCATGTTTAATGCTATTGGAAGCTTTAGAAATAACATATTTAACAGCTGAGTTGTGGCTGCTTGTCCCCACTAGCTTTCATTTGTGGCCATCACCCATCTCAACATGGTAGATAGCCATCTGTTAATATTTCCTTGGGCCAAAAGATGTGCATTTCAAGTCTCCTGAATTTTACTTCTTGATTTCAATCAACTTATTGGTAAAAATGTCCATATCCAGTGGATTCAGAACACTAGCAAAAGTGCCACCTAAGATTTTTCTTCTTTTTCTTAACTTTATCCAAACATCTCACGGAATAGTAATCCTCCAACTTCAGTATGCATAATAACCACCTGCAAGGGGAGGAGGAGCTTTTATAAATGCAAATCCCTGGTCTCTACACCCACAGACTAAGTAGATATGGGATGAGGCTCAGGAATCTGCATTTTTACAAGTCCCCCCCAATAATTATGTACACTGAAGTTTTTGTGCACTAAATACTAAAGCACTATTTACACTCTCCTCCTCCTCCTTTTTAACAATAGACATAGATGGGAAAGTGGAAGAGGCAGCAATAGTCAAAAGTTAAGAGAATAACAGTTGTATTTCTTGCATGCTAACTGAATGCTAAGTATGATTTGAAGTGCTTTACCTATATTAATCAACTTAATCCAGGAATCCTAAGAGGCAGGTCCCGTTATTATTTTCTACATAGACAATCATGCCAACTGTGAATAGTTTTACTTCTTCCTTTTCAATCTGAATGCCTTTTTTTTTTTTTTAAGAGATAGGGTCTTGGTCTGTCGCCCAGGCTGAAGTGCAGTGGCATGATCACAGCTCACAGCAGCCTCAAACTCCTGGGCTCAATCAATCCTCCCACCTCAGCCTCATGAGTAGCTGGGACTACAGGCACACATCACCATGCCCAGCTAATTTTTCTTTTACAGATGGGGTCTCGCTCTGACACCCAAAGTAGAGTACAGTGGCAAGATCATACCTCACTGTAACCTTGAATTCCTGGGCTCAAGTGATCCTCTCCAGCCTTAGCTAGGACTTCAGGCACATGCCACTGTACCCAGCTAAGTTTTAAAAAATTGTTTGTAGAGATGGGGGTCTCACTATGTTGCCCAGCCTGGTCTCAAATTCCTGCCCTCAAGTATTTCTCCTGCCTCAGCCTTCCAAAGTGCTGGTATTACAGCATGAGCCACCCCATCCAGCAACTGAATGACTTTTATTTCTCTATTCTTACTGCATTTGCTAAAACTTCCAGACCAATATTCAATAGGAGTTGTCACAGTAGACATTCTTGTCTTAGTTTCTAATCTTAGGAGGAAAGCATTCCACTTTTCACCATTAAGTACAATGTGAGATGTTCTTTGTAGATGCCCTTTACCACACTGAAGTTCTACAACTTCTGTGCCTGGCTGGCTAAATTTTTATTATGAATAGATGTTAAATTTTGCCAAATATTTTTCTGCATCTATTTTGATATGATGATGTGGTTATTCTTGTTAAGTCTGTTAATGTGGTGAATTACATTTATTATCAAGTGTTGAACCAGCCTGGTATTTCTGGGGTAAACCCCATTTGGTTGTGATGTTATCTTCTTATATATTACTGATTTTGATTTGCTAATATCTTGTTGAAGAGTTTTTGCATCTATGTTCATGAAAAATATTGGCCTGTAGTTTTCTTTTACTGTCTTTGTCTAGTTTTGATAAAAGGATAATGCTGGTCTCATAAAATGAGATACCAAGTATTGCCTCTCTCTCTATCTTCTGGAAGAGATTGTGAAGAATTGCTTTTTCTTCCTTAAATGTTTGGTAGAATTCACCAGTGAAATCCTATGGGCTTCTACTTTTCTTTTTTGGAGCTATGAATTGGATCTCTTTAATAGATAGGACTGTTCACTTTATTTCTCCTTGAATAAGGTTTGATAATTTGTATCTTTCAAGGAATTGCTCCATCTTATTTAAATTGTGGCATATAATATGTGCAGAAAGTTTTTCTAGTATTCCCTTTTATCTTTTTAATGTCAGCAGGGAGAACAGTGATGTCCTCTCTTTATGTCAATAATAATTTGTGTCTTCTCTTCTTTTAAATCAGTGTTTGGTTTCATTGATTTTCTCTATTTTTCTAATTTCAATTTCATTGATTTATGCTCTTATTTTTATTATTTCCTTCCTTTTGCTTGCTTTAAAGTTTATTTTTCTTTTCTTTTTCTAGTTAGTTTATTTAGGTGGATTACTCTGTTTTAGAGTCTGCAAAATCATAATACCAAATCCTGATTAAAATGACGTTACAGTGACAAAAAAGAAAACAAGACAAAACTATAGGTGCAAAAATTACATATAAAATACTTCATTTAAAAAAATCACAGAAAATAGTTAGGTGGATTACTCTGTTTTAGAGTCTGCAAAATCATAATACCAAATCCTGATTAAAATGACGTTACAGCGACAAAAAAGAAAACAAGACAAAACTTGGTGCAAAAATTACACAAAATATTTCATTTTAAAAAATCACAGAAAATAGTTAATAGGGAAAACCAGTATTATTATATCAACAAATACCAAAAAGCCACTGGCTCTCATTGAGCATTATTTTAAAAACAGGGTCTCCCCTGCTATGTGAAGCTACAAGAAGATGGCATCTGCAACCAGGACCTGACCACACTGGCACACCCCAATCTTGGACTTCCAGCAGCACCCAGAACTGTGAGAAATAAATTTCCGTTGTTTATACTTAAAAAAGGATATCTTCAAATCATTCAACAATCAAAACTATACTCAAAAGTAAAAAAGAAAAAAAGGCCAGAAAAGCCTCACCCTTATCCCTGCTTCCCCAGACAACTTTTAAATATAGTTGTTAAATGATTTTATTAATTCTTTATCTTTCCAGTGTGACATTATGCAAATATAAGCAAATATAAATATAATTCTCATTTCCCCTTACAAAAAACATTCTATGTTATATATATTTTATATATGTTTATAAATATGCACATATACACACTGTTCTTCACCTTGCATTTTTCATTTAATAATATATTTTGGAGAGATTTCCATTTCAGTAAGGAAATTTTCCTTACTCTTTATCACAGCTGCATACTATTCCATTACATGGTTGTACCGTTTATTAAACTAGTCATCTATTGATAAACATTTGTATTGTTTCCCATTTTTACTAATGGAGACAATGCCAAATTTTTTCGAAGTACATATACAAGTGTATCTGTGGGACAGACTCTCAGAAATGAGATGTCTGGTTCAAAAGGCAAATGTATCTATAGTTTTAGCGGATGATGTCAAATTCCTCTCCATAAAGTTTCTTTATTTTGCACTTCCCACAGCAGTATATGAGAATGCTTGTTTCTCCATAGCCTCACTAACAACGGGTTTTTAAACTTTTCAATTTTTTGCTAACCTGATAGGTAAGAAATGGTGTCTTAGTATGGTTTGATTTGCATTTCTCAGATTATGAGAAAGGTTGAACACCTTTCCATACATTTAAGGGTCCTTTGTATTTATCTCTGAACAGTTTAAATTCTCTGTACTTTTTGTTCTCAATTTCTAAGAGTTCTTGATAAATAGAGAGATGAGTTCCTTTGTCTGTGATATGAATTGCAAACATTTTCACCAGTTTGTAATCTTTTACCCAGTTTGTATTCTTCCTCAAGGAGTTAGTGAAGGGGAAAGCCTCCCTCTTTCCTAAAGCCTTCCTTCAAGATCTTTCTCTTCCACTCAATATTTATTCACATATTCATTAGTTCATTCATTCAGGGGGATTTAACAGAATACTGGTAAAGGCAGTGATTGAAAAAAATAAAACCATTTCATATTATATGCCCCGCTGAGTTGACGCTCCACAATAAACCAGTTATACTAACTTCTGCTTCATAATATTTTGATATTTTACAATGGACACATATCATTTTATAATTATAAAAAACAATTACCATTGTCAATAGAGATTGCAAAGCATTAGACTGCTTGCAAAATCCTGAAAAGCATAAAATAAAAAATAAAAACCACCCATTGACACCATTAATACATTAGTGTATTTCTTTCCAGTTTTTTCCTCTATCTATATGTCTTTACAATCTGCTATATTCTATACATTTACCTGAGTCATTAAAAATAATCTCAAAACATAATTTTTCTTATTGGAGAATAATGCATCATATAGATACAATTAGATTTAGAAAAACATTTCTCTGTTATTGTAACATAATCTTTTCCTTTTTTAAAAAAATAGTACAATCAACATGGTAATATATACCTTTTATACATAATTCATCTGATTATTTCCTTACCATAGATTCTTAGCTGTGACATTTCTGAGGCAAATGGCATAAGCGTTTTAAAGGCTTTTGATACATACTGCCAAACTGTGTTATGGTAAGGATGCTGGCAAAATACTCAGGGAAAATTTAATTCATTAAAATGTATTTATTAGAAAACAAGGAAGGTTAAAATAAATAAGCTCTAATTATGCAACTCATGAAGCTATAAAAAATGATAAACCTAAAAGAAGTAGAAAAATTTAGTAAAGATTAAAAAATTAATGAAATAGAAAACAGCACATAGAAAGAAGTACAGTGTGTCCCGATTAGGAAAAATATAAATAAACCCATACTTAGATACATTTAGTAAAATGGTAGGACACTTTTCTGCTTTTCAGGATTTTACAAAACCTTAAAGATAAAGAGGTAATCTTAAAAGCAACTAGAGAGAAAAGACAGATTGTGTCAAAGGGAACAATAATTAGGCTAATAATAGACTTTTCAATAGCAGCAGTAGAGACTATGGAATTGCTGAGAAAAATAAGTGTCAATTTAGAATTCTATCCCCAGCTAGCTATAATTCAAGAGTAAGGGAGAAATAAGGAATTTACTATTCTTACTATTTGCTGAAAAACTACCAAGGGGTTCAATTATAAGAAATACGTTTATAAGACTTAGTGTGTGCCAGGCACTATTTTAATCATTCTATGAACATTAATTCATTTGATCCTTATAGCAACTCATGAAGTAAACAATCGTCCCTGTTTTACAAATGGAGAAACTGAGGCGCAAAGATATTAAGATAATCTGCTCAAGGTCACATAGCTAGAGATCAACAGAGCTGGGTATTAAACCTAGGCAGTCTGACTGCAGAGTTGGTGCTTTTAACCACTACATAAGCTGCCTCTGCTCTGGGAGACCAAAGAAATTGAACTCAGGGCAAGAACCGGTAGTAAGAAATTGGCAAATGGGTGGTAGGTTAATCCAAGTTTTTGTTGGGTATTTGCAATACTAATAATAATGACAAATTTGGGGTCATGTTAAAAATGTGATGAAATTAAGACCATATACAGCAATAACATGGAACATGGAAGAAAGAGAAATAGAGTTATGTTCTACTCCATACTGTTAATGAGGCATGATATAGTCTTTGTTAAATTATGCATGTTAACATAAATCAAAGAGAAAATTTAACTGTTAATCCCATAGAGGAAATTAGAGAGAATAAAGAAAACATAACCCAATAGAAGGAACGAAAGGAGAGAAAGATAAAGAAAGAAAGACACAAAGAAAGAAAGAAATGAAGAAAACCCAAAAAACCTAACAGATTTTGTTCAAGGATTTTGACAAGCTAATCCTATAATTTATCGGAAAGAATAAAGAGCTGTTTAAAGCCAAGACAATTTCTATAAAGCTCTAATAGTCAAAAGTGTGTTACTGGCACAGGGATGTACAAAGAATCTATTGAAAAGAATATCTATCTGATATCTGAGAATATACCGGAAGCTAAAATCAATGAGCTAGTTTTAAAGCATCAGCATAAAAAAATCTCAAAAATGTAATGTTCGGTGAATAAAGAAAATTGCAGAAAGACAGGCTTGGCGCGGTGGCTCAAGCCTGTAATCCTAGCACTCTGGGAGGCCAAGGTGGGAGGATGGTCTGAGCTCAGGAGTTGGAGACCAGCCTGAGCAAGAGCGAGACTCCATCTCTACTAAAAACAGAAAAATTAGCTGGGCATGGTGGTGTGTGCCTGTAGTCCCAGCTACCCAAGAGGCTGAGGCAGGAGATTGCTTTGGCGCAGGAGATTGCTTTGGCCCAGGAGTTTGGGGTTGCTGTGAGCTAGGCTGACACACATGGCACTCTACTCAGGGCAACGGAGTGAGACTCTATCTCACAAAAAAAAAAAAAAAAAAGAAGAAAGACATAATATAACAGATGTAAAAATTTAAAATACTATAGACATACAGGTAATAAAAATACAAAAACATACATAGGAATAATGCACAGTAACTTAAGCATAACTGTTGCCTCTGAGCAGAGTTGATAGAAAAAAGAGGTCACAAGGCTTTAACTGCAATTGCTGTTTTAATTCCTTAACAACAACGAAATGATCTGAAGCTAATATGGCAAAAATTTTAACATCTATTAATCTCAGTGGTGAGAAAACAGTTGTTTGTTATATTTTCTGAGTTTTTCTGTATGTCTAAAATACCTTAAAATATTTTTTAAAATCTAAAAACAGAGAGAAAGGAAAGAAAAGGAAAGGAAGAGAACAAGGGAAAACAAAGAAGACAGAAAACCTCAGAGTTGTCATGAGAATTTTACCAATGCCTCCCTTCAATGGCATCTCAGTGCCTCCCATGGGCCAACTGGCATTATAATCCTTGGAGATATCAACCCCCTTTCCCAACTTGGGCCAGAGGTCCCTGGACAGCTCAACTGGTACAGTCCTCCTAACGAGCCCAATAGCCTAATGATGGATATCATTTCCCCAGATGGCTGTATAGGAAGGACCTA
>NW_012148052.1:2441745-2453735 GCF_000956105.1 Propithecus coquereli
AAAGAAGAAAGACATAATATAACAGATGTAAAAATTTAAAATACTATGGACATACAGGTAATAAAAATACAAAAACATACATAGGAATAATGCACAGTAACTTAAGCATAACGGTTGCCTCTGAGCAGAGTTGATAGAAAAAAGAGGTCACAAGGCTTTAACTGCAATTGTTGTTTTAATTTCTTAACAACAACGAAATGATCTGAAGCTAATACGGCAAAAATTTTAACATCTATGTAATCTCAGTGGTGAGAAAACAGTTGTTTATTTTCTGAGTTTTTCTGTATGTCTAAAATACCTTAAAATATTTTTTAAAATCTAAAAACAGAGAGAAAGGAAAGAAAAGGAAAAGAAGAGACCGAGGGAAAACAAAGAAGACAGAAAACCTCAGAGTTGTCATGAGAATTTTACTAATGCCTCCCTTCAATGGCATCTCAGTGCCTCCCATGGGCCAGCTGGCATTATAATCCTTGGAGATATCAACCCCCTTTCCCAACTTGGGCCAGAAGTCCCTGGACAGCTCAACTGGTACAGTCCTCCTAACGAGCCCAATAGCCTAATGATGGATATCATTTCCCCAGATGGCTGTATAGGAAGGACCTAGCAGAACATATGCCTCTTAGGTGAAGGATTTAGCGGAAATGTTGACAAACTTTCTCTCTTCCTTACCCAGATTTAGTGATGAAACTGGGTCACTGACCTCCTCCTAACCTCCACTGCCTCAGGCCTTCCCTCTTCAGTGCCAGGCCCCTAGACTCTGTTCTCTGATTAATTTATGCCTACTGAAGGGGGTCAGTCTTATTACTGCCTTCATACATGGCCCTCCCTTCCACTTCCACTGGAGGGATAATGGTCCCTGCTATTGGGCCACTTGGGAAATGCAGGAGCATGGAGTTACCTTCCAAGGCCCCTCACAGCAGGTCCCCTACTTCTGGTCCCAGCTGGCCCTGATGTCAGTGGAGTCCCTCTCCATCCACTACAGACCACTCTCTGGTCAGCATGTACCTCCTGCACTGGGGGTCAATACACTTGCTGGAGACTTTGGGAAAGTCTCTGAGTTTTCTACTCTCCCTACTCTACCATCCACCTCCCAGGCACTGTTTCTTCTCCCTTTCCTTTAGCCATTCCCTACCCTTTCAGACTTGCTTTCCTCTCCTCCTACCTCCATCCTTAAACCCAGCCCCAACCCTTTTCTTTAGTTATCTCTTCTATAGACATGTATCCTAAGACGCCTTACCTGGTGATTTCTATAAGCCATGGTGGGAAGCATCCAGCAGCCTGATGAGATGATGGACAGGGAGAGGCCATATTAGGACCAAGCAACTTTTAGCCTGAAAGGGTACTTTGCCAGGTAAGGGGTATCTTTCCCAGAAGTTAGTCACTGGTCCTAGATAACTGATTTGTTGAGTTCAACACGTCTTTTTGAGATGAAATATAAAACTAAATAGCCATTGCTATCAGATTCTGGTTGAGTCAACATTATGTAAAGGTGATCAGTGCAGAGCCTGACACATAATTTCATGTAGGGTATTCACAGGATTTTTCCTTAATGATAATTAGATATATGTTTTAATGTATGAGTTTTGACTAAAATATTTTTACAATTGACACAGTTTGGGGGTTGTGGATTTCCTTGTGTGGAAGATATGTATTAATATTTTTAGATTTACCACACTGATTTAATACTTTGAATATTTATCACATTAAGTCCATTCCTAAATTCATCAGGTTAATAGGACTTCTCACTTGCAGGGACTACCATGATGAAACCTGTGATCTGACTGAAATCTTTACCACACATTTTTTAAAAAGATTTCAAAATGTAGACTCTGAAGCCCTTACCACACATATAACATCAGTAGGGATTCTCTCACACATGGATTCTCATTCAACAAATATTACTGAGAGACTATTCTGTGTCAGACACTGCTAGGTGCTGGGGACACAATAGTGAGCAAGGCACACAGAGCTGCATTCTCATGGAGCACAGTCTTGTGGGAGACACAGACTCTTTGGTAAAGGGGGAGCTATCTGCTCTAGCAGAAGTTCTTACCACTCTGTCCATGCCTGTAAGGTTTCTCTTCCACGCGGAAAAGGACAAACTTGAAGACTTGGGCTCACTTCTCAGGCTTTCTACCCTGTGTGGACTCTCTGATGACCATGAAGGTCCTTGTTGTATCTAAAGTTCTTACCATAGGTATGGCACTTGATGGTTTTTCTCCTGTGTAAATTTGATAAACTCAAAGATCTATGCTCTGACTGAAGCTCTTATCACACACGTCGCATTGCGGAGTTTCTCTCCAGTTTCACTGTGAGATTAGAGCTTCAGGGGAAGTCCTTACCACACTCTTCATATTTAATGGTTTCTCTCCTGTGTGAACTTTCTGATGAGCACCAGATTTGTGTTTTAAGAGTTTCACATTTAACAGTTTCTCTCATGTGGAGTTACTACATTTATAGGGTTGTCCTCCAGTGTGGACTCTCTGATGAATGCGAAGATTACAACTCTGATTGAAGCCCTTACCACACTCCTCACATTTGAAAGGTTTCTCTCCTGTTTGGACTCTCTGATGAACATGAAGATTGCTGTTATAACTGAAGCCTTTGCTGAATATATCACATACGAAAAGCTTCTCTCCTGTATGTATTCGCTGATGATAGCAAAGATCTATGCTCCGACTGAAGCTCTTACCACACTCACCACAGTTGTAGAGTTTCTTTCCTGTGTAGAAAGGGGGGAGCTTTGAGAATGGGAAAGTATTTCCAAAGATGAAAAATATAATTGTCAAATTTAGAAACTCAATGGAGGCTGCAAGCAATAGAATACCAATTTGTAGAATATGGAAAACTATTTAGTCAATTAAAAGATCAACTTGAATTCTACCAGGACTCAGAGGAAAGGGATTTAAACAGTGAAATTATGAGAAAAATACTGAGTCATGATGAACAGATGTGAATCTTATATAGGGGTAAAAGATCCAGAAGGAAAGAACAAGTGGAGAAGAAATAATGAAATGTACTTAATCTGAAATCTGAGAATTTGATTCTTTAGGTTGAAAGTATTCTCCCAGTACCATGTTAGGAGTGCTAAAAGAAAGATAAACTAACATATACACATATCTGGATGAAGTTTCTGATTTCAAGGATTAAGAAGACATCTTATAAGCATACAAAACATTAAAAACAAACAATTTGTTTCCTTGAAAAGAGAATAAGATTAGCACAGTTTCTCTGCCACATCAAAAGAGAGAAGACAATGCTACAATGTCTCCAGAGTCCTGATGGAAAAAGACTATGAGTCAAGAAGCTTAAACCTAAACTGATGATTCCCCTATAAGGGCAAAAGGAAGACAAAAACAGCAAAGTAGCATTTCAGCCAAACATAAAATTAGTCAAAATAAAAATGCATGAAAAGGGAAGGCAGGGAATATAAGTGGAAATGAATAATGAGTTTACTGACATAAATAAAGCTCTTCCTCCTCTCCCTCCAACAAGATCTCATGAAATGGCAAGGGAAAACTTCCTTGAGCTAAAGGGTTCAGAAGCAAACAGGTTCAATTACTCGCAAACACGATTACTGAAAAAAAATCACACATTTAAGAACATTTTGGTAAAATTTCCAAACTCCAAGAAGAAACAGAAAAAAATTCTAAATGTTTTCAGAAGGGAAGGAAAACAGGTTAAACAAACAAAAATCAAATCAAATATAATAAATAAATGAATTGGATTAGAATCAATAATATCAGAAGCTTTGAAACAAAGATACAATGGCTACAACATTCTCAGGGAAAATGATTTGGAATCTAGAGCTTTCTACTCAGCAAAAGTAATATTCAAGAATGGGATGAATACCTTTTCAAACATGCAGAGACTCTGTCTCAAAAAAGAAAAGAAAAGAAAAATAATGGGCATGATGGGGATGATGTTAACATCCATTTATCTCACAGGGTTACTGTGAAGATTAAATCAATTAATTCTACTGAAGTACTCTGAACAATGGCTGGCATGTAGATGGAGGTTGTTAAAAGCCTTAAGATGTACATACTCTTTAACATAATAATTCTACTTCTAGAAAGTTGTCTTAAGAAAATAATCAGACAGATGTACAATAATGTATTTTGAAGCACTGTTTAACAACAAACTAAGTGGAAAGAAGGCATGTATCCTACAATAGTGGGTTGTTTATGGAATATTCTTCCTCCAGATATCCAAAATGCTTGCTCCTTTACTTCCTTCAGATTCCTGACCAAATGGCACCTTACCAAAGAGGCCTTCCCTGACCACTCTATAAAACAGCACTCCAGCACGCCACCCTACTTTACCCTCACCTTTCTGGACCCTGCTTCAGAGCATTCATCATCACCTGATACATACATATTCATTTCTTTATTGCCTATCTCTCCCCCAAATGTAAATGCCACATTGAGTGGGGCTTTGTTTTGTTCATTGTTGTATCTCCAAGTGTCTAGAACAGTGCTGATTATAAATATTTAAGTGGTTAATAAATATTTGGATAAATCAAGGTTTTTTCCCCATGCAATGGAATATTATGCACCTATTAAAATGGATAGGAGTTTATGGATAGGCTTCAGGGAATTGATGAACCTCCTGAAATGTATATAGAATTTTGTGCTTCTATTAACTTTCAGGAACAGAGCCTTCTGAAAGAGATTGGTGAATCAGAAAAGATAAAAAGATGAGCACAATATATTAAGTGAAAAGTGCAGACTATAAAAGTATGCATTAATCCCATTTTGTATAAATACGTATTCATATATGTATGTATTATGTATCAGAGATAGTAATGGAAGTATATATATCAAATATTACATGTTTTCTCTGGTTTGTGGCTTTCAATGATTTAAAAAAAAATTATCTTTACACCACGCCTTTACTTTGTTTTTTTTGTCTTTGTTGCAGTATGTATGTTTTTAAATAGACTTTATTTTTTAGAGCAATTTTAGTTCACAGAAAAATTGAGCAGAAAGTACAGAGAGTTCTCATATACTTCCTCCCCACACACACATGCGCAACCTCCCCCACTGTCGACATCTTGCCCCGCAGTGGTACAGGTATTAAAATCAATGAAGCAACAATGACATATTACTGCTCAAACTTCACAGTTTACATTAGGGTTCATTCCCGGTGTTGCAGTCTATGTATGGGCTTTGACAAATGTATAATAACACGTATCCACCATTTCAGTATCATAAAGAATATTTCACCACCCTAAAAATCCTCTGTGCTCTGCCTATTCGTCCTCCCTCCTCCCTAAACCCTGGCAACCAATGATCTTTTTATTCTAGTTTTGCCTTTTTCAGAATGTTATAAAGTTGGAATCATACAATATGCAGCCTCTTAGATTGGTTTCTTTCACTTAGTAATATGCATTTACAGTCCTTCATGTCTTTTCATGGCTTGATAGCTCATTTCTTTTTAGTATTATATAACATTCCATTTTTAAATGAAATACATTTAATGAAATTCTATTTCACATTTTACTTTCAATCATCTGTATTTTCTAAAATCTCTCTAGAAAAAATATATTTTCAAATCCAATTTTTATAATTTTGTTTACATTTAAGACAATGAGGTCACCACTTCAGACCTCATTTAAATTTCACCATTTTTCAGACTTGGAGGGATGGGGAAAGGGTAGAAGGGAGGTAGATGATGGGAGGTTGCTTGGTGGGTACAATGTGCATTGCTCCAATGATGGATGCACTGAAAGCCCTGACTTCACCGCAATGCAATACATCAATGTAGGAAAACTGCACTTGCAATCCATGAATATATACAAATAAAAAAATTAATTAAAGTAATAAATTTCAGGCTGGGCACAGTGACTCACACCTATAATCCTAGCACTCTGCAAGGCCAAGGCAGGAGGATTGCTTGAGGTCAGGAGTTCAAGACCAGCCTGATCAAGAGTGAGACTCCGTCTCTATAAAAAATAGAAAAATTAGCCAGGCACAGTGGTGCACACCAATAGGCCCAGCCATTCAGGAGGCTGGCTTGAGCCCAGGAATTTGAGATTGCAGTGAGCTATGATGACACCATTGCACTCTAGCCAGGGCAACAGAGCGAGCCTCTGTCTAAATAACTACCCAACTAAATAAATAAATAAATTTCACCAGTTTTATAGGCACTCATTTGTATGTGTATTTAGTTCTATTCAATTTTATTACCTGTGTAGATTTGTGTAACAATACAGAACTGTTCTACTGCAAGGATCTCTTGTGCTACCCTTTTATAGCCAGACCCATTTTACTCCCCATTTCCCCTCATCCCTAATCCTAATCACATCCCTAACGCTAATCTGTTCTGCATCTTTATATTAATAATTTTGTCATTTCAAGAATGTCATATAAATGAAATCATATGTATGTACAAAATTTTTTGAGATTGCTTTTTTTCACTTAGCATACATAATTCCCTTCAAATCTATCTAAAGTTGTGTGAATCAATAGTTTGTTCTTTTTTATGCTGCATAGAATTCCAAGGCATGGATGTTCTACAGTTTGTTTAACCATTCACCACTTGAAGGGCATTGATATGAGAAGGTTTTGATTTGACTCAGTGTTTTAAACAATCACAGTGTTTGCCACATGGAAAACAGCCTGGGATGAGGGGAGGAAGGAAGGAAGACCAAGTAGAAGGCTACTCAATAATGAAAGAAAGGGAGAAGGCGAGGGAGAGGGAGGCACATGGAGAGGGATAGTGGGTTAGATTAGGGTAACAACAGTGGAGGTGATGAGGAGTGGTTGGATTCTGGATATATTTTGAAACTGACAGATTTGCTGATGGATTAATTTGGAGGTGAAAGAGGGTTTGGCCTAGGCAACTTGAGGAGTGGAGTTTCCATTTTACAGTGAGGAAGAGAAGACTTGAGGAGGAGCACATAGGGATAGGAAGTGGGAAAATCAAAAGATAGTATTTCCCCACTCTTTAGATAGGCAAAGAATAAAAAGATTAGGAGGCAGTGAGAATGTGGAGAATGGGAATTATAAATTGATTCAAATTTCTCAGAGGGCAATTTGACAGTAGAGTAAATATATAAATCTCTGATCCATCAATTCCTCCTCTAGAAATTTATCCTATGGAAAGATTAGGAAAAATATTCACAAGTATAAGGATATTTGTTAATATTTCAGCATTATTAATAATACTGAAAAACTGGTAACAAATATCAATAAAGTACTAGTTAAAAAAATTTCAGTACATTAACACAATGGAATATAATCAAATATATACATTTTTTGAAACAGGGCCTTGCTATGTTGCCCAGGCTGGACTTGAACTCCTGGGCTCAAGTGATCCTCCTGCATAGCTGGGACCACAGGCCTGTGCACTCTGGCCAGCTTAAGATAAGTCTAAATATTTTGACATGGAAGGATATCCAACATCCACTGTTAACTGAAAGTTACAGAACTCATTTTTGTATAATAAACAAATAGATAAATGTTTGAATAGATAAAAATATATAATCTTATATATTTTCTTCCTGCTGATAAATAGAAAATAGTCTGAAAGATATTTTTTACTTTATGTGAAATATACTTTAATATTTTTCTAATAAAAAATAATTACAGGGAAGGAGAATGGGGACTAACTGCTTAATGGGTATGGAATTTTCTTTTGGGGTGGTGAAAATGTTTGGAACTTGCTAGAGGTGGCAGTTGCATGACATTATAAATGTACTAAATGTCACTGAATTGTAAAATTAAAATTGTTCATTTTAAGTTATGTGAATTTCACCTCAAAAATACAAAAAGAGGCCGGGCGTGTAGCTCATGCCTGTAATCCTAACACTCTGGGAGACCAAACCAGGAAGACTGCTTAAGTTCGGGAGTTTGAGACCAGCCTAAGCAAGAGTGAGACCCCGTCTCTACCAAAAATAGAAAAATTAGCCAGGCATCATGGCATGAGCCTGTAGTCCCTGCTACTCAGGAGCTGAGGCAGGAGGATTGCTTGAGCCCAGAAGTCTGAGGTTGTAGTAAGCTATGATGATGCCACTGCACTCTACCCGGGGTGATAGAATGAGACTCTGTCCACCCCCCCTCCAAAAAAAAAGAAAAGAAAAAAGTACAAATGGGGGAATAGAAACTTAGGTTTTTACTTATTAATAGGTAGCAACATTTTTCTATCTTCAATAGTGATTGGGAAACTCTGATAGTTGAAATTCAAGCCCTAGCTTAAACACTCTAAGAGCCCGTAGCGCTTAACAACCAAGGAAATCAAAATTCTCCAAAGAGTAGTTGTCCTTACCCACTGAGACCAGGTTGCCATAGATCTCCAGCATCACCTCTCTGTACAGAGTCCTTTGTGTAGAGTCTAGTTGCCCCCACTCCTCCTCGGTGAAGTCCAGGGCCACATCTTTGAATGTAATAGGTTCCTAAAACACCAATGAACAGGAATTCCTCTTCAGTGAGCAGCACCGGCGTGATGTGGTACAAAGGGAAAACCTGGCAACACTGAGAAAGGTAGATAATAACAGGGACCTCAGAGCTCTGCCTCAAACCATAAGAATAATTAAAAGAACAATAAACAATTTAAAAAGACACATATATCTTATGCAGAAGCTCATTAAAAATCTGGAAGAGCTCTCAAAAATCAGAAAGAAAAAAGATAAAATGCTCCAGTTAAAAATGGACAAATGAAAAATGACCTGAATGAGTAATTCCTAGAAGAAAAACAAATGGCCAATAAACACATGACAAGATATGCTGCCTCACAAATTATCAAAGAAATAAATATTCAGATAATGACATTCCAAAAGCTTAGAGAAAAAAAGGATAACAATGAGACATTATTTCTCCCAATCCACTGGGCAAATGTTAAAACTTAAAATACCCATTATTAGTGAGGGTATAAGGAAAGATACCCTCATATATTGTCGGAAGGAGTATAAACTGATACTTTTTTGGAGAGCAACTTGGCAGTATCTACTCGGCAATTCTAATTTTAGAAATTCATCTTCATTAAGATAACTAATGACTTCCTTGCTGATAAATCCAATGGAAAGTTTTCAATTCTTTCTACACTTGATTTCTTGGCATTATTTGGCCCTGCTGACTACACAGTCTTCCTCAAAACACTTTGCTCCCAGGGTCTGGATACCACAGTAATCGGTTTTTCTCCTACCTCTCTGATCACTCTTTCTCAATCTCCTTTACTTACCAATGTTAGGGTTCCCCAGGCTAAATCCTAGTCCTCTTCTCACACTACTCACTTGTCCTATTTGATCTCATCTATTCTGATAGCTTCAAATGCCATCTGAATGCTGACAACTCTCAAATGTACATTCGCCCAGCCTGAGGAAGAGCGAGACCCCGTCTCTACTAAAAAATAGAAAGAAATTTGGCCGGGCAACTAAAAATATAAAAAATTAGCCGGGCATGGTGGCACATGCCTGTAGTCCCAGCTACTCAGGAGGCTGAGGCAGAAAGATTGCTTGAGCCCAGGAGTTTGAGGTTGCTGTGAGCTAGGCTGACGCCACGGCACTCACTCTACCCTGGGCAACAGAGCGAGACTCTGTCTCAAAAAAAAAAAAAAAGTACATTCGCAGCTGAGACCTCAAGCCAGACTTAGAGTTCTAGACCTAAGTATCTACTAGATGAATATCTGGTGTGAAGCACAGTGCCTGATTTATAGGAGGTAATCGATATCTACCCAATGAAATAAACACCCACGTGGATGTCTCAAAGGCATCTAAATCCTACATGCTCAATTCTAACTTTATCTCTGCATCTCTCTCAATGTTTAGGAAATATTCAGAAAATTGAGTTTAGGAAATCATACCTCCAACCACCCAGATGTTTAAGTTGGAAAAATAAGAGTCACCTTTGACTTTTTTCTCTCCCTCATCCCTCACATCAGATCACTAAATCTTTCTAAATATCTCTTTTATCTCTGCTGCCACCACTTTATTCTGAGCCACAGTGGTCTCTCACCTGTGCCTCCTACTCATCTTTCCTTCCTGCAATATAATCTCTATTCTGGCTCTTCTTTTTATGCCCGTTTCTTAAATATTTGTGTTCCTCAAGGTTCTTCTCTGTTTATCTTCTTTTTCTTCTCTTTTCACATATCAAATGGATGATCTCAACCAAGCCCGTAGGCTTAATGCCCGTATTGATGGTGACAACTCATAAATTTGTATCTTTACCCTGGATCTCTCTCAGACTTTGATATCTACTTGCCTTCTAGACTTTTTTTTTTTTTTTTTTTTTTTTTTGAGACAGAGTCTCTCTCTCTCTCTTGCCTGGGGCGAGTGCCGTCAGCCTAGCTCACAGCAACCTCAAACTCCTGGGCTCAAGCAATCCTCCTGCCTCAGCCTCCCGAGTAGCTGGGACCACAGGCACGTGCCACCATGCCCGGCTAATTTTTTCTACCTATATTTTTAGCTGTCCAATTAATTTCTTTCATGGGGGTCTCGCTCTTGCTCAGGCTGGTCTCGAACTCCTGAGCTCAGAACAATCCGCCCGCCCTCGGCCTCCCAGAGTGCTAGGATTACAGGCGTGAGCCACCGCGCCCGGCCCCTTCTAGACTTCTTTAATTGGACATCCTACAGTCATTTCAAACCAACTTCCAACTCCCTCCTCCACACATATACAATATCTCCATCTCCTCTGTTCCTTATCCCTGTAAAGTATTACCATTTACCCCATGCCCAAAACTTGTGTGTTAGCCTTAACTACTCCCCTTTCTCTTACTCCCCACAACTATACATAGGATGCATAGTGTTCTGTATGTTTTAGATATTAATATATATTTGGCAGCCAGGTGAGGTGGCTCATGCCTGTAATCCCAACACTTTGGGAGGCCAAGGAGGGAGGATCACTTGAGGTCAGAAGTTCGAGACCAGCCTGGGCAACATAGCAAGACCCTGTCTCTACAAAAAATAAGAAAAATTAGCAGGGTGTGGCACTATGTGCCTATAGTCCCCAGCTACTCAGGACACTGAGGTGGGAGGGTCATGTAAGCCCCGGAGTTCAAGGGTGCAGTGGGCTATGATTGGGCCACTGCACTCCAGCCTGGGCAACAGAGAAAGACCTTGTCTCTAAAAAAATAAAAATTAAATTAAATTAAATTAAAATTAAAATTAAGTAAAAATATATTCTGAAATACGTTCTCTAGAAGCTCCTGCACTGGGAGCGTATGGCGGTATGCAGTCCACGTGGTATGTCCCAGTGCCTATATTCTTTATATACTTACTTATCTACACAGCCAGTTTCCATAACATTTCATTTCAAAGTTATATTTCAAAGTTAGGTTCACTGAATGCTACCTAATTAGGCAGTCTAACTGATACTTTTATTATCAAACAAATCCATAGATTCCTTGATCTGTCATTCTTTTTCGTCACACAGCACGTTTAAATACCCTTCTCATGTCTAGAGAATCCTTCACCTTATGAATCTGTGTCTCCAACATAGAAGCCAAAAACGTGCTTCTCAGTATCCCTTGTAGCTTGGTCAGCCAATCAAACACACTCACACAAGTCTTTAATTTCCAGCCAGAAATGGTAAGGATGGCAACAGAGACAACCAGCTTCCTGAGACAGTAGAAACAAATGTTCTAGGGATGGTGTCTGGTGCCCTAGCCCAGCAACAGTGGTAGAGTAGTAGAGTATAGTAGAGTAAATTAATACAAAATTGCTACATCTAGAGATACGGCAACTTCAGAACTAAAGCTGATCAAAGTAAATTCCCAGTAATTAGATATGTTCCTATAGTAGCATTTTCAATTCTTAATTATGAGAAATTTTGGGAAGCTGGTTGTGAAAAAAAAATATTCAAGTTGGTCTTCAATATAGGGAGACTATTCACATTGACTTGGTCTTGAATCTAGGAAGACTGACAATATTTTGTTAAGGAGTTTGTTTTACAAATTTACTTAGGTACATATATAAAATTGGCTTTGTTCTTAGTTAATAACAAATAATCAGGCCGGGCGCAGTGGCTCACGCCTGTAATCCTAGCACTCTGGGA
>NW_012148052.1:2454220-2457498 GCF_000956105.1 Propithecus coquereli
TCAAACTCCTGAGCTCAAACAATCCGCCCGCCTCGGCCTCCCAGAGGAAACCACAGTTTTAAATGCCTAACCCTGGGGTTTATTTTAGAGAGAAGAAATAAGATCAAGTGCATATATAATTGTACCACTAAAGATTACGCCGAAAAATCACTTGCAGTGTTAAAATGTTTCAAACCTATAATGATCCTACATACAGTGACTAATATAGGCACACATAAGTTAGTTACTGGTATCAATGAAATGTCTAAACTTATGACCTACTTGATCTTATCTACAGAAAGTATGATCTCTGGTTCTTTTCCATATTCCTCGTTCTTGAATGTCTATACAGTACAGCTGCAATTTTTATTTACTTGGCTAAGGATTTTTTTCTAACTGCTGCATATTCTTTTTATATAATAATTGCACTGGCAACTCTGAGTCTCTTATCTTGCCCACTAATTTGACAGGTCTTGTATTTCTAGGCTAGATGCTTAAATTATAACTTTTCCCCTAGGCTGTGGATGGTTATCATTACTATTCATCCATGAAAAGAAAATTTGATGAAAACAAATATTTCAAATACTCCCTTCCAAAGAGAAAATAGCATTTGCTATTTTTTTCTGATGACAAAAGTGCTAAATATTATAGAAAATAAGGGAAAATGCAGGAAAAAGTATGCAATATATAATCACCCAAAGATTACTACTATTTACATCTTGGCATATATATGTATATATAACATTTAAAAATTAAAGATATTGTCTACAATATCTTTCTTTTAATATTTTTTATTAAAATACGAACGCTTTCCCTTCTTAATATTCTTCCACACATTGTTAATGGCTATACATAGTGGTTCATCTCATGTCTGTATCATAATTTATTTAACAATCTCCCCATATTGGACACTTCGGTTGCTTCTCAGTTTTCATTACTGTAACGATACTGTAAGTTATATCCTTGTATTTAAATTTTATGCATGTATTAGATATTTTTCATAGGGTAAATTCCTAGAAGTAGAATTGCTAAGGTCGAAGCTAATAGGCACTTTTAAGACTTTTGATACATATTTCCAAAAGCCCAAAAAGTTGTGGCAAAAAGATATTTAATTTAAAAGTATTGATAATCCTGGTTTTACCAGTAGGTATTTTTTAAAAACACACCTTAATTTGATAGGTAGAAAAAAATGTTATTTCATTATATTATAATTAACATTTCTTAGATTACCAGCGAAGTTGAAAAATAATAAACCAAATGGTAAAAATATTTATAAGGCTTACAGGTCAAAGGTTAATAAATCATTTTATAAAAACAAGAAATTTCACCCACCTAGAAATATACAAAAGGACTACTCTTCTCCCCATGACTAAAAAGAAAAAAACAAAGACAACCCCAGTGATCTGAGAGCAGGCAGCTGGAAGGGACAGGTTTGTCCTGTGACAGATACCAACAGAACAACGCGACAGGATATGAAATCTTGTGCTAGCTACGGGGTGGAGAGCTTACCTCAACCTGAGACTTCTGGGGAACTAGTCATCCCATGTTAGTAGCATCCTCTAAGCTAGTGGCAGAAAAAGAAACGAATTGTCTCTGAAGAAAAATTTCCCATAGGAATTATATAAATTAAGATCAATTGTGAGCTCACAATTAAAGTCATCAAAGGTGAGAGTCAGAAGAAAACTAAACGACTGCAGATATTTAAATAATAATCAGATACAGAACCAGAATAGCAATATATGACTTATTTGGAAAAAACAAAATTGCATTTGTGGCTGGGTGTGGTGGCTCACGTCTGTAATCCTAGCACTCCAGGAGGGCGAGGCAGGAGGATCGTTTGAGCCCAGGAGTTCAAGACCAGCCTGAGCAAGAGGGAGACCCCCATCTCTACTAGAAAAATAAATTAGCTGGATAACTAAACATATATATAGAAAAAATTAGCTGGGCATGGTGGCGCATGCTTGTAGTCCCAGCTACTCGGGAGGCTGAGGCAGGAGGGATCGATCCTTGAGCCCAAGAGTTTGAGGCTGCAGTGAGCTATAATGATGCCACTGCACTCTAGTCTGGGCAACAGAGTAAGACCACATCTCCCCCCACCCCTACAAAAAAAGATAACCACCTGTTTCAGGAAAAACTCTCAAAATGTGTTTTTCCTCTGCTCTCACACCGCAACAATCATCAACACAGAACACTTCCGTGACCAAACATGGGGGTTTTCCCTGACACACCAAGCAGCAGACACCAGCTGGGTGTCCTATAATTCAATTCTGACACTATCTATCTGGAGATAGCATCAGATCCTACAGGGTGAGGACTCAGTCTCCAAAACTGTTCCCTTTTTGGATACCAGTCTCAAGTCCAGGCCTCTAGGACTTCTGACCAATTAACTATGAATTGGCAATTCCATGACCCCCTCTTTGGGTTCAACTAATTTGCTGGAGCAGCTCATAGAACTCAGGGGAACATGTTCACTGGTTTATTATAAAGGATATTACAAAGGATAGAGATGAAGAGATGTATGGGGTGAGGTATGGGGGAAGGAGTGTAGAGCTTCCACGCCTTCCCTGGGTGCACCACCTTCCAGGAAGCTTCTTGTGTTCATCCATCTGGAAACTCTCTGAACCCAGCTCTCTTCAGTTTTTATGGACAACCCTTGTGGAAGTGTGATTAGCCTTCAGGACATGGGGTGGGACCCTTTCTAGAATGAAGGTCATATGACCCACAATAAGAAAGGTGGGGAAAATTAGAGTCCTGCCTTGGGGCAGGTGAAAGTCAGAGAGATTCTGTTTCCAGAAACCTGCTCCAGAGGCCTAATGTGCCCAACATTATTGTAAAAGACTGTAACTGTAACAAGGGCTATAGGACTTATGAGCCAGGAACTGTGGATGAAACCAATATATAGGTATATATTATAATACCATGCCACCTAAAGAGTAGATATAAGTTATAAATTTCAAACAAGTAGTGAGGAAAAAAAAAAACCTTCACCACTTAAAAAGAAAGAAAAACAAAAAAAGGCAAGGAGGGAGAAAAACTGAAAAAAATGGACAAATAAAATTGAAACACATCAAATATACCAATTACTACATCAAATGCATATATGGACTAAATTTGTCAATTAAAAAGGCAGATATTATCATATTTGGGGTTGGGGGGTATTCAGCTATAAGCTATTTTTTTTTTTTTTTTGAGACAGTGTCTGTGTTGCCCGGGCTAGGGTGCTGTGGCGTCAGCTTAGCTCACAGCAACCTCAAACTGGCACAGGCATGTGCCACCACGCCCGGCTAATTTTTTCTATA
>NW_012148052.1:2458953-2470108 GCF_000956105.1 Propithecus coquereli
AAAACATCCTTAAATTACAGAAAGGAAAAAACGGAAGGACTAAAGAGAAAAACTGACACATCTACCAAAGAGATTCCACATATTTTTTTCAATTATTGATGGGTCAAGCAAACACAAATAAATCAGTAAAGATACAGAAATTCTGATGAGGTAGGTCTCATAGATACATATAGAAGTTGGTACCTACTGTTAGAGAATCTACATTCTACTCAAGCACAGATGAAATAATATAAAAACTGATACTAGACCATAAAGCAATTATCCACAACGAAAAGTATATAAAAACTTGAAGTATGAAAATTAATCATATATTCAAATATTTTAAGACATAAAAGCTCACTTCCTTCAAGAAATCTTTATTCATCACCCTGGTCCCCACTGATTTTTCCCCTCCTCTAACACTGATAACAGCACTGACTGCACTCCTCAAACTGGCAGGTAAGTATGGCTTCTTTGCATCTTATTTAACATATACATGAGTAGTAATCATTATTTTATACATGTTTATATTATCTCCCCCCAAAGAAACCACACACTTTGAAGTAAGAACTGTATCCAATTTTATTTGTTTTGCCCTTACAAATGAGCATAGAGTAGCCACAACTAAGTGGATGAACAAGCAACATGTTAGGTAATGAAGACATCAAGCCTAAAGGAGGGCACAAGGCAAGAAGACAGCATTCCTCTTGGTGTCCTTCATGTCCAGATGGCCAGATTAGGCCCAACTCTCTAGACGTGAACAATTTCAATTCAGTCCCCGGATAAGACTTGTCCATTGACAACACATACAGCATAGGCAACAGACCTAGAGATGAATCCTGGCTCCACCATTTAATAGCTTGGTTGAACTTGGCAAGTCTCTCTTTTTTTTTTTTTTTTTGACACAGGGTCTCACTCTGTTGCCAGGCTGGAGTATAGTGGCACAATCAGAGCTCACAGCTCAGTGTAACCTCAAACTCCTGCACTCAAGTGATCATCCTGCCTCAGCCTCCTGAATAGCTAGGACTACAGGCACATGCCACCATGCCCGGCTAATTTTTTTTTTTTTATCCTTTGTAGAGAAGGGGTTTATGTTGCCCATGCTGGTCTCAAACTCCTGGGCTCCAGCAATCTTCCCACGTTGGCCTCCCAAAGTGCTGGGATTACAGGTGTGAGCCATCACACCAGGCAACTTGGAAAGTCTCTTAACCTTACTAAACCAGTTGCTACCTCCGTTAAATGGGGAATAATATCCGCTTTTCACGGCTGTTGTATTAAAAGAAAAGTCAATGCTAAGTGTGTCTAGAATGCAAAGTGCTCCATATATGTTGGTTTCCTTCTCCTTTCCTAAGGAATAAAGAACTTTTTTTCTCGAGAGTAGACACATTCTGGACTGAGAAGGGAAAATTGAATCTCACCTGGAAATTGGTCATCTCTTCTTCCTTTGGGCAAGGTCAGGGTGTTAAGGAGGCAGAGCTGGAGGAGGAAGGATCCATGAGAGACCAGGCCTGCCTTGCTGTTCTTAGGATAGCCAACTAGGACAACTGTTTTTGCCTTGCCTAAATCAATCCCCCAACTATCCTGACCTATGATGTCTTCTCTTCACATTACAGACTGTTTACCATCTCAGGTACATCTCCCTTCTATTCTGAGTCAAAACCTCCAGTCTCTTCCTAGTCTGTGCAAGTGGTCACGTGACTGAAGCCTTGCCAAGTAACCTCTGCAGACACAGCACCTACAGAACCCCTTCCTCCCCTGGACTCCAGCCTTGGCTCAGTAGCTTTGGCAGGAGGTCTCAGGTCACAGAAGTCTTCTGAAGATGGGTTTCAGCTGCCTGCGGAGCTGCAGCCTTCGTTCTTAAGAGCATGGCTTGTTCCTGTGCGCTCAGAAACAGCTTTTCCTTGGGTGGCATCTTTCTCCTGAGCCCCAAATCTCTGTTCCCCTAAGCAGGAGTCTCACAGAAACCCGAGGGGGTCAAAGTTACACCAAGGACCTCCCAGGATATATACCTGGAGGAAATCAGGCCGGGCAATGGGACCTCTGGGCACGGGGACCACACAGCAGACGACCATACCCTTGAGGGAGAAACCTGAGACACCGAAGTGTGGCAGCGCCCCGCACACACTACTTCGTGAGCGGAGATACGCCGCCCACCCGCACAGCTCGTATCCCGGGATGGCGGCCCCGACCTGAGAGCGCTCACAGCCCGGAGCAGCGGGCGCAGGGCTACTGAGCCGAGGAAGGAGTAGGTGAAGGGGACACTGGAGCCACTCGGGCGACAGATTCTATTAATGCTTCTTTCCGAGGAGAGCGCAGCTGGGTGAAGTGACTGCTTTAGAGAACCTGGAAGGATTCAATCCTCCACAGACAAATCGCCGGCGCCACACTCTTTTAGAGACCATCTTCCGGGGTCCCAGACTTGGGGTCTCAAGTTCCTCAGTGCCATCCCTACTCTGGCCCTCTGACCCACCATACCCCTCCGAACCCGAGTACTGCTACAGTAGCTGCTTGCGTAGGCGCCCACACTCACCTCCCTCCGGGACAGCGGGCCTCGGGCCAAGCCCGCCCCCGCCACGGCACTGCGCCTGCGCTGAGAGCCCCGGCGCGGCCCACAAGCCCCAGCGACGCGCGGTCGGTGTTTCTCTCAGCCCGCGTTTCTCCGACCCTCGCACTGTATATTTTAGCCTTGTCACGGGGTAGAAAAATCACTTTTGAATTTTAGTTCCTAGGATCCTATAATGGGTGTGCCGAAGGCCTCCCTCTTCTTCAAATGCAGGAGCTTACGCCGCACCTAGGGCTTCTCAGTGAGGCCAGCCCGCACCTCACATGGCTGTCTCCTCCCCCTCGCACTTGGGAGTTTGGCTCTTTGGAAGTTGCGGACTAGAAGAGGGAAGGAACGCGTGTCTCTCATTTGACCGGTGGTCCTCTCTGGAGTATTACCACACTGGCTCACGCTGACCTGAACAGGCGTTCAAAGGCGGGGTCTTCAAGGGCCGAATGTGAGGCCCTCCCTCCTGCGCAGTTGTCTGCTGCGGGCTTTCCACCCCAGGGTGACCTCTTCCAACTGTCTGGGTCCGCCGCCACCCCCAGCTAACACACTTAATGGGGTGTCCACTGGGCCACTCTTCTGCCTTGTTTCCATTCAGGCTTCTGACATCATTGCAAGCAACCCAATCTCCACTGGGGAATCTTTTGGAATCCTCATTTGATTTTTGGAGAGAAGTGCCACGCATTTTCCCCTATGGCTAATTCACTACTGGTGATTCCTTCCCACCCCCAACCCCTACCCCGCAACAAGTATTCTATTTACATCAGGGAGTGGGTGTAGGCAAAGCAGGCCTGGGAAGATGGTTGAGGATAGAGAAGGCGGTTTGGTCACCTTTTAATAAATCCCGGAAGTGGAGAGGTTGTCAGGCCCCAATTATTTATGGCCCTTTTTACAATGTGGAGTACTTGATATCTCAGCTGTTGATTATGGTTTCCTGGGCTAAAGGACAAATCCAGCTCAATAGCTACATCACCCCTGCACATGGATGTATCAAAATCTTAAACAATTCTGCCATTGTTGAACCTGTAGCTGAGGTAATCATTCTCACTGTTCACAAATATTCTGGATGCCTTCTTCTGTAAGCGCACCCCAAGGGCCATTCAGACTATATTGCTAGGCTAAAGGGAAGCCATTTTACTTCCAGTATGCTTTTGGCTTGGTCTTATTTTTTTTTATTTTTTATTTTTTTGAGACAGAGTCTCACTGTGTTAGCCGGGCTAGAGTGCCGTGGCATCAGCCTAGCTCACAGCAACCTCAAACTCCTGGGCTCAACCTCAAACTCCTGGGCTCAAGCGATCCTCCTGCCTCAGCCTCCTGAGTAGCTGGGACTACAGGCATGCGCCACCATGCCCGGCTAATTTTTTGTATATATTTTTAGTTGTCCAATTAATTTCTTTCTAATTTTTGTAGAGACAGGGTCTCGCTCTTGCTCAGGCTGGTTTCGAACTCCTGAGCTCAAACAATCCGCCCGCCTCGGCCTCCCAGAGAGCTAGGATTACAGGCGTGAGCCACCGCGCCCCACCGGCTTGGTCTTAAAAGTTTGGAATTGACCTGCTGCTTGCTGACACAGCTGCCGGGCACAAGATTAGAAAACAACCTTGATAAAAAAACAGATCAAGAGTCTGGAATAGGCCTACCACAGACAGCTGATGACAAGATCCACTGGATGACCTGTTGTTTGCTGATAGCCATTGAACAAGTTATGATGACTTATGTAACCGGCTCCATAAGCAAGAAAATGTTTTCTTAATAATATTTTTAGTTCCCTCATATTTCAAGTAAGTTTTCAATGTTCACGTTATGGCTGGGGCTGGCAGCTCTAAGTGACCTTGACAGTTAAGATTTATCTCAGCCCTGGTAGCTTAGCAGCTACAGTCTCAAAATGGGCAGAAAATAGAGAACTCTCAGTACGATTTGCTGACCAGAACTTTGTAAATTTCTGTTGCACTGATGCATTCTCCATTTAGAGTTTCTTTCCCAGGAACCAGGAACCTCCTACAAAGCTTCCACGACCTGTTTGTCCTGAGAAGATAAGATAAGCAATACTCCACCACAGACCGTGCCCAAAGACCCATTGAGCCTGCGCACAAGGATGAAAGAACAATATTAACCCCTACCTTATTGTAATACTAAAATCCCTGCCCTAGGAGAGACTTATCTGCCATTTTTTGATCATGGGACATATATACTAGCATGATTTCTCACTGCACTTGAGTGCTCTGCATTCCACACCAAACATGCAATGATGTTCACACCCCTCATGCATTATTCATTTTGCCTCCAGAAAAACCCCTTGACCACGTTGGTCGGAGAGGCGGATTTGAGTCATTTCATAACCTCCCAGTTGATGCATGCACTGAAATCAATCAATCAATCAATCAATCAATCCTCTCCTCCTTAACAATCCTTGCCATGGCTTTCTGTGCATCAGGCAACATCGAATCCCTCTTGTGGGTTCGTTAACACTTGCACAAAGCTTGCTTTCTGCTACATACTTCCTTCTCTCCTTCCCTTTATAAGTTGCTCAGTAAGCAGGGAAAGATGAGATGGTCTTTGAGACAACAGTCCGACATCTCCTCCTTCACCAACACTGGCCTCTGGTATTTGGTTCTCAGTGGCAGGCTGCCAAATCTGCATTCAGCAACATTCCCAGCACATTGGTAGAATTGCAATTTCCCATCCCTTAGAAGTTGGCAGAGACCATGTGATTTGTTTGACCATAAAATATAAGAAGCAATGTGTGCCACTTCCAAAAGGAATCTTCTCAGAGCCAATGCACACTTTGTCATGTTTCTTTTCCCTCTGGTTCAGAGACTGTAATGTTCGGTGGGACAGGAAGACTCTAAAATGGCCTCCAATGGCCCCCTTCTCTGGTATTTAAGCCCTTGTGTAATCGTGTAGGCTGAACATAGTGACTCATTGCTAATGAATAGAAGAATATGGAAAAAGTGATGGGATGTCACTTTCCAATTGGGTTACAAAACAACTCTGGCTTCTATCTTGCTAGCCATCCCTCATTTTTTTGATCACTTCCTCTCTTACTCTAAGAGAAGCTAGCTGCTTTGTTGTGAGCTGTCTGTGTGGTACATGGAGAGGTCTATTTGGCAAAGAACTGATGTCTCCAGCCAGGTAGCACCTGAGGCCTGCCAACAGCCTTAGTAAGTTTGGAAGTGGACCTTCTGAGGCCTGCCAATCACCACGTAAGTGAGCCTGGAGACATATCCTTTCCCTAGTTGAGCTTTAAGATGACTGTAGCCCCCACTGACACCTTGATTGCAGTCTTATAAGAGACCCAGCGTCTGAACTGATCTGGACCCTCAGTCCAAATTCCTGACCCACAGAAACTATAAGATAATAAATGTTTGTTGTTTTAGGCCACTAAGTTTTAGAGTAATTTGTTATGCAGCAGTAGATAACAAATACATGCAGGATGTTTCTGGAGTGAAGGCAACATGGAGCTGAGTCCCTAGCCTGTCCAGCATGGGTAGGTCATATGGGCAAGAAATAATCTTTGTTGTTATAAGCCACTAAGTAGATTTTGGGTTTGGTTGATGTCTTAGTCAGTTCATAACAAAGCACCAGAGACTGGGTGACTTATAAACAGAAATGTATTTCTCACAGTTCTGGAGGCTGGAAGCCTGAGATCGGGGTGGCAGCATGGTTGGGTTCTGGTAAGGACCCTCTTCTGAGTTGCAGATTGCTGACTTCTTGTTGTATCCTCACACTGTGGAAAGAGAGCTCTCTGGGGTCTCTTTTACAAGGGCACTGATACCATTCATAAGGGCTCCACCTTCATAACTTAATTACCTGCCAAAGGTCCTACCTCCCAGTACTATCACATTGGGAGTTAGGATTTCAACATACGAATGGAGGGGATACAAACATTTAGTCAATAAGAGTTGACTATTGCTCTAACCTTTGCAGGTGTAAATAACAGTGATAAACATCTTTATATATAAATTGTTTATCAAATTCTCATTTCCTTAGGACAGATTCTTAGAAATGGAATTGTTTTGTCAAATGGTTTGAAGTTTTAAGACTTAATGCATGTTGCCAAACTATGGTTCAAAACAGTTATGCCAATTTACACTTCTACCACTGAGGGGGAATTTAATTCACCAAACCCTGACCAGTTTTTATTTGCCTTTCAATCATAGCACATGTTGATATAAACACCTGTTTATTCCCCCCTCCTAAACATCTTTTGAACATAATGCTTTCTCTCCATTCCCCGGTACCACAGTCTTGGTTTAGTCCTTTGTCATTCCTTATGTGGCCTACAGCAATGTCCTACTAACTGGTCTTGCTTTCTGCAAGCAATCTGCCACACAGCTTGCCTAAGTGATCCTTCAGAATATTAACCTGATCATTATTCTCCTGCTTAAACTACTTTAATGCCAACCCCTGTATTAGTTAAGGCAAACTAAACTGCTATAACAAATAGACTTTAAAATATATTGGCTCAGACAAAATAGAAGTTTATCTTTCCCTTAGTGAGCAGTCCAGGGTAGATATTCCATGTTGGTGGGCAGGCCAGAAAGAAGACATTTTTGAATGATTTTTTTACAAAGTAAAAAAAAGAAAATCTCTTAGAGGTGAGGAAAATCAAGGGATTTCTCACTTAAGATTGTGCATGGCTGTTTCAGTGACAGAGCACACATAAACTAGGGAATTCTGGGAATCCAAGGTATTTGGATGGAACTGAGCCATTTTGGTTTTCTTGCCAACATCTTGTACAGTCTGAGAGTGAGGTCAGTGACAGAAATTCTCTAGGTGGCAATTTATATTTGTCCAGTACTACAAATATATATATATATATGTAAATATATATATATATTATGACAGGTATACCACCCGAGTGAAAACTCCCCACGTGGCACTGTCCCCTACAAATATATTTTAATTTATTCTACTATATTTCTTTTTCCACCTAAGAAAGGGAGCAAGCAAATTTATGGAACCCAGATTACATGCATGCTGATACTAAACAATTAAAATTTCCTGGCTCCATTTTATTTCCAGTCGACTGGAGCAGACTATTGCTTATTTCTTGCCACTGTGACTACACAGCTGCTCTTTCAAGGGTATCTCACACTGTGCTGGCAACAGCGGAGCCCCCATCACTCTTGCTGTTGTCTGTGTAGTTTGGAGTTTCTCAGATGAGGGTCACAGGCAGGGGAAGGAGATAGGATGGGAATGGTAAGCACTAAGTAGGATGAAATGAGGACTTCATATAGGAAATGACAGAAAACTTTGAGCTGAAAAAAGGCAAATCCTGTGACTACAAATACCTAGATTTTCCTTGTGGCTGGCAAACTGACTCTGAAGACAATTCCAAGAAAGGAAGGTTCCAGACACTTTGGAATGACTATATAAGTGAAATTAGCGCATACCCTTCTAAAATAACATTTGAAAGACAAAGATTTAAGTCTTTAAGTTCCAGTATGTGTGTTCAAAAAAGCACTGTCATTTATAGTTATTACTCAACACAACTCTTCATAAAATGGCTAATGAAAGAAAAACAATGTAACATAGTAACTGAGCTTAAACTTAAAAAGAAAAGGCTTGATTTCTGAATTTAGGTTTAAACTGAGTTTTGTCACCACTCAAGAAAAGGCATAAAAGTTTTTTGACATTACCAGGGAATACTGTGGCAAGCACTAGAAATGTTAGCTTACATAATGGCTGATTAGTCCTTTGAAGGGAATATGTAGAACTTAAAACTTGATTAATAATGCCTACGCTGCTCATATGGAAAATTCCAGGTACCTCCAGGAGTTAAACCTGTATTGGTTTCTTAAAAAAACAAAATTCCCAAAACTTTGCAAAGTATCGTGACACCCTACTTTATTAAAATACAGATGACACCCCAGTTAAATACCACTTAAGCTATGCTTACATCTTACATAGCTATACCAATGAAAAAGAACAGGAATATTTGAAGTGCAAATGTTTTGTTTACATATTTAAATACTTCCTTTCCTCAACTGAATACTTACTATAATACAGTACACAATTGCTTTATTCTCTTCAATTAGTATCTTGTTAAACTTTTTGTTTTGTTGTTACAAAGGAAAATATCTTCGTAAGAATTTTTATAAGAAGTCTTCACTTCTATAATTAAAGAGGAGAATCAGATTCATTAACACTGCCATGCCCATTAAAAGTGCCAGCAAATGGATGAAAATATTACTCAAATTCATAGAACATATTAAACCACATTTTCTCATTTGATTAATTATGCATATTATTGGTAGGATTGGAAGAAAAAATGGTGATATTTACTGCAGAAACTCATAAGAGGTATAATTTAATAAAATGTATAAGCATGTACTTTATACTCACACTTGCATAACTGTATTACTTATTATAAAAATTTAAAATCAGGAATGGTAAATGTAGTTTTTACTGATTCCTTGATTATTTAGTTTATGCTTTCTTTCCAAGCTCTATGTGCTATTATTTGTAATTTAGTGTTTTCTGTGTTTTTTTTCTGTAAAAAATTTATTATCACTTCTAAAACATGATTGGCATTTATTGTTTATGGGAATCCACCCTTCCAAATTCATTCAAATTGTGGATTTCTCCTCACCATGAATTCTCTGTTTAGTAAGATTTACCTAATATTTAAGACCTCATATTCATAAAGTGAATATTATATATGAATTTTCTGATGTACAATAAGATTTGACTTCTGGGAAAATGCTTTTCCACATTTGTTACATTCATAGGGCTTCTCTCCTGTGTGTGTTATCTGATGTCTAAGGAGATGAGACTTCTTGATGAAGGCTTTGCCACACTCAATACATCCATAAGGTTTCTCTCCTGTGTGAATTCTTTGATGTGTAACAAGCACAGATGTGTTGCCAAAGGCTTTGCCACATATGATACATCGGTAGGGTTTCTCTCCTGTATGAAATCTAGAATGCTTATAAAGGGATGAACTATACCTGAAGGTTTTCCCACATTCCTTACATTCAAATGAGTTCTCAAGTGTATGAGATTTCACATGCTGATTAAAGGAGGAGCTCCAAGTGAATGTTTTCCCACACTGACTGCATTCATAAGGTTTCTCTCCAGTGTGAAGTCTCTGGTGGACCACAAGTTGAGCTTTATGCATAAAAGCTTTCCCACAATCATTGCACACAAAGGGTCTCTCTCCATTATGAATTTTCTGATGAGTGGCAAGGTGTCCCTTCCTGCTATAGGCTTTCCCACAGTCATTGCATTCAAAAGGCCTTTTTCTTGTATGGTTTGTTTCATGTCTAATGAAATGAAACTTCTTTTTGAAGTCCTTCCCGCATTCACGGCATTCACGAGAGTTTTCTCCACAATAACTTCTATTATAATTAAGAAAGTCTAAATTAGGTTGTAAACTCTTCCTGTATGATTTATGTGATTTTATTCTTGTAGGATTAAGACTTGTGCTCATATTATAACGGTGGATTCTCTCCATAGTCAAAATTTTATTGAATGTGAATAAAACTGACGTCAAAAAATTGTCTTTGCTTTCCTGATGCTTCTCTGGTTCATCAACAAGTGGGCAGTCAGCTTCTAAAAAGGAGTACAATAAAACATTCCTAGTTATTTGTTCCCACCACCATGTTACAGTATGAGAAACATTTATGGTTTCAAAGCTAGTCTCTTATTCTGAAACAAATCCTGTATTTGCCTTGTTCCTCTTGAGTTTTAAGAATAAAACTGCTAAAAAAGAAATGGGGAGCAGATGAATAATGAGAACAGATGGCTTAACATGACCTGTGGAAAGACAGTTAAACAGGCACAAGGTACAGTGAGTAGGGTACAAAGGAAGTCAAAAGGTTGATCAACAGGGGTGCAGGCTTAGCTCATAGAATGAAGAGAGAGCCCATCATGGAGATCTGCTTAATTGATAGGGTAACTAGGGGAACAGGCTACAGGGGAGTTAAGGGAAAATATTAGAGAACAGACTAGGTTTGGAGGAGGCAATAAGAGGCAGAATCCTCACTATGTAATTCCTAGATCATCCTGGTAGATAGTTCCCTATTTGTCTCCTTTGCAACTCTTTTTCCCCTTAATCACGCTGCACAATGTCACTTTCCTTTAGGAACATTCTCATATCTCTAGTCCTCTAACCCCATCCAAACCACAGCTGAGGCACATCTATAGACAGAGCTCCAGCTCTACTGACAGCTGGGATTCACTCTTACAATAAACTTGTAAGCGCAGGAACACAAATGTCCAGCAAGTCATCCAAGGACAAGACATCCTAGGCCCAGGCATAGATTCTATTTGTTATCATTTTTTACTCTGGCTGGGTTTCTGTATATGACAACTATCTGTCCAATTTTATGTGACAAGTACTGTTTTTATTAACACATCCTTTTTCAATCTGCCTAACTAGTCTCCAGAAAGCTGCTTTGATCCTTAAGTCACATTTTTTTTGCTCCTATACTCAAAATATTATAAATCCCAAATCTGTTGCTCCATTTAAAAAAACAACTGTGGGGAGGGGATTGTAATTCCCCACTCTCCAGTGTCCCTCCATGTGGAGTAATACCCTCTTGCTTTGTGCCTTATCTGTCTCTATGGAGCTAGACTGAGCAGTGACTAGGCTATGGCCATTCATACACATTTCTTTTTTTTTTT
>NW_012148052.1:2470888-2481659 GCF_000956105.1 Propithecus coquereli
CAGGCGCAAGGCACCATGCCTAGCTAATTTTTTCTAGTTTCAGTAGAGATGGGGTCTCGTTCTTGCTGAGGCTGGTCTCAAACTCCTGAGCTCAAGCAATCCTCCAGCCTCGGCTTCTTCCCAGAGTGCTAGGATTATAGGTGTGAGCCACCACACCCGGCCCTCAATCTTTTGCTGATGTTCCTTCTCAACCTTAACTTGGCCTCCCTCATCTCTTCTCATTCTATCTAGTACTTAGATATTCTTTAGGGAGAAGCCACTATTTCATGATCTCAAAAAACAACTTCTCCAATCTTTGCATACTTTAAAACTTTAAGGTCCACTTTCTTTTAACTTCTAAGATAGTCATTGCAACTATCTGTACCATTCATTCTGACAATTAATTGGAACAAAACTGAAATGTTAATGTGCATCAAACAAATGTTTCATACTCACTTGTCAAATTTTGAAACATTTTCATATGACTATGTTTTGTAGTTTCCAATTACCATTTATAAACTTAGAAAGTAGCCCAGTGAGTTTTTTGCTTTCTTTGAACCTTCTGAGGAAACATTTTTTAAAAAAAGCCTTGGATACTTTTCTAGCGAGCATGTAAAAAAATAAGTAAAAACTTTAAAAAGACTTGTTAAATGGAAAAATAAGAAACATCCCCCACAATGTCTGGCTCTACAATAATGAATTAATGAAATGTTCATTGAATGCCATTATGGGCTCAGCATTAATATAAAGGAAAAGATAATACAGATCTTTCCCTTCAGGGTACTATCATGAGAAAATATACCTCAGAAGCCACCCACAAGGGTTTAAAAAAATAATCCAAGACAGTCTATGTCAAGTTTTCATGATAGAGTCATAGTAGAGTTGGCTTGGGAGTTCAAAGAAGGTAGAGATTAATTTAGACTGGAGTTATCAAGAAAGAGGAAAAACTGAACTCAGACTTAATAGCATGCTGATTTTAGTGAGGTGGACATACCAGAATCAAAACAATTGATGCAGGCTGGGCACAGTGGCTCCTGCCTGTAATCCTAGCACTTTGGGAGGCCAAGTGGGGAGGATCTCTTGAGCTCAGGAGTTCGAGACCAGCCTGAGCAAGAGCGAGATACCCGTCTCTACTAAAAATAGAAAAAATTAGCTTGGCGTGGTGGCACACGCCTGTAATCCCAGCTACAAAGGAGGCTGAGGCAGGAGGATCACTTCAGCCCAGGAGTTTGAGGCTGCTGTGAGCTATGATGACACCACTGCACTTTAGCTGGAGTGATAGAACGAGACTCTGTCTCAAAAAAATGAATTGGCGAAGAGAGGAAAACTGTGTATAGAGGACATTAAAGAGCCCGATTCCCATGGAATAGGATAAAGATGAATAATTCTGGGTAAGCAAAATGGGGCTACATGATAGAGGACATTAAAAGCCATTTAAATATCAGTGACAAGAAAAATAAAATAATTTGGATAAATCTTGGGGAAACATCTGAGATAAATTAGAAAACAGAATGGAATTGGTAAAATAGTAACATAAACAGCCCAGACATGACATTAGTAATTAAAATTTATTTGGTTTATGTCAGCAGGAGTTGAGGTCCCAGGGAATCTAAAATACACTTAAAGTCGTATTTTAACAATTTGAAACATACTTGTTTATGGTCTCTGTGGAAAAGGAAAATTTTCTTTTGAATCAGTTTTGAATAAACTAATAGATAAAGTCATAGGCCATAAGTCACTGTAGTATTTAAGAGAATCTATTGATAGAAAAAACCCAAATTGCCTACGCAGTGATTCTGAGACTGCAAAGCAGTCTTATTGTTCTTTATTGTAATGTAAAGATAATAGTGAAGGTTGAAGAATTTAAAAAATTAGTTACTATGGAAAAGATTTTAATAGAAAATAAGGCCTGGTGGGGTAAAATGATGGGAATGGAAAGTGGGTGAGGCAAAGATGCTACGGATGGCATAAAACAACTTTGGCCTTTAGAGTGATGAGGCTTCCGAGGAGTTACTGCGGAGAGAAGTTAAGAAGATGGAAGAGAAGGCATGAAGCAAAAGGCAAATAAGCAGTAAGAAGGCGTGAGGAAGTTAGCAAGGAAACAACTAAAGTTAGAGGAGAATTTTTAAAAGATAGCAATATTCCCAAGTGAAACAGAAAGATTCACTACAAGGTAGATACCCCAAGTTATCAGTGAGACTAATGATGCAAGGTAGGGTGTATGAGGAAGAAGAGGCATAAGTGTTTTAAAAAAGGAAAATCGAGTATGATGTTAACAACAGTTTTTTTTTTTTTTAAAAAAACTACATATACTTAACACTATCTGCCAACTATATGAAGTGTTTTGCATGTATTAGCTCATATACTCTTTACAGGAAACCTGAGGTAAGGATTAATATTATTCCATGTGCTTGCTTCAGCAGCACATATACTAAAATAGGATTAATATCATTCCTATTTTATAAAGACAATTGTGGTACAAAAGAATTTGTCCAAGTTTAGACAGTAATTGGTGGAGTACTGCTTCAAATCTATACAATCTGACAACATTATAAGGACCAACTGTATAGAAAAAGATCTGTAATCATGTTGAGAAGGCAAGAAAAATGAGGGCTTTAGGAATTAAGAGAACAGAAAGAAAGTAGGACCTAGATGAGATAGGCAGTGTGAGGAGCCCGAGTAGAGAGGAGAAGGATGTCCCTCCATACAACAGCTGAGCAAAGAGAAGAGCACCTATGTGCGGAGAGTGAGTGAAGGCATCATTAGGGGAGCTGATGATGTTATGTCAAGTGTGCCCAGTCACTTCCAAAGGTGTGTATCTTTTAAGAGGTGCTTCCTAAAAGTATTTCAAAGGTGCCTGTCCCTCACTAACCAACTGGGATCTCAATTCCAAACACTCCCATCTGATTTTCTGTCACTCACTTGGATGGCTCCAGCATGAGTTCCCTCCCTCTACCATCCATGGCTCTTGTCCTTGCTCCACCCTGAAGATCACTTTTGTTTTGGTAACTGGACATCCTGTTGGTGGGAAAAACACAGAAGTAGGAACAAAGTGCTAAGCAAACAATTACCTCACAACTCAGGTCGGCTTCCTTGAGGCCCAGGGCTTTTAAAGCATGACAAATGGGTTTTAGAACAGACCTTTCTCCATTCGGCAGGTAGAAGCATAAACAGACTATCTGATCCCTAAAGGGGATTAAGCATTTTTGAGCACTAAAATTCAGGGCCAAGCTTATTAATGCTTCAGAAAGCTCACAGCTTTCACAAGTCTGAAAGGAAGGGCACTACTATTAAATTTTGAGTTATACCAAAAAGTTACCGTACATTGTCCTTACCCACTGAGATGAGGTTTCTGTAGTTCTCCAACATTACATCCCAATACAGGGTTCTCTCAGCACAGTCAAGCAGCTGCCACTCCTCTGGGGTGAAGTCCACAGCCACATCCTGGAATGTCACTGATTCCTGTAACAGCACATTCATCTTCAAACTATAGTATGCATCATTAAGGGACTTGCAAGAGAATCAAGGCAGCTCCTTATTATCTTATCATATGTTCACTGCTAAGTTTGTAGAAAGTTATACACAATAACCATTACACACTTGATTCAGAAATATATTTTGTGATAGAAACAAAAATCATATTTAAAATATCGAACTAGCGCCAGAACAATTCATTTCGGGAAAGAAAGCTCTTTTCGACAAATGGTGCTGAGACAACTGGATATCTACACACAACAAGAATGAAACTGGACTCCCTGCTCACCTCAAATCATATACAAAAATGAACTAAATGGATCAGAGACCTAAATGTAAGAAATAAGTCTATCAAACTCTTAAAAGAAAACAGGAGAAAATCTGTGACCTTGGATTAGGCAGTAGTTTCTTAAATATGACAGAAAAAGTGGAAGTGACAAAAGAAAAAATAAATTGGAATTCATCATAATTAAAAACTTTTGTGCTTCATAGGACACCATCAAGAGAGTGAAAAGAAAACTCACAGAATGGGAGAAAATATTTGCAAATCATGTATGTGAGAAGAGGCTTGTACCTAGAAATATATTAATATAAAGAATTCCTAAAACTGAACAATAAAAAGACAATCCAATTTAAAAAGATATATGTGTGTGTGTGTGTGTGTGTGTGTGTGTGTGTGTACGGTAAATAGGCACACGAAAAGACACTTAACACCGTTAGTCATTAGTGAAATGCAAATCAAAACCATAATGAGGTACCACTTCACACCACAAGGACAGTTAAAATCAAAGGTAGACAATGACAAGTGTTTGCAAAGATGTGGAGAAACTGAATCTCTTGTACACTGCTGGTGGGATTGCAAAACAGTGCAGCAAATACGGAAAACAGTTTGGCACTTCCTCAGAATGTTAAACATAAAATAACAATATGACCCAGGAATTCTACTCCTTAGGTATATATCCAAGAGAATTCAAAACGTGTCCACACAAAAACCAATAAACAAATGTTCATAGCAGAATTATTCATAGTAGCCAAAAAAGTAGAAAATATCTGCAATGAACTGACAAATGGATAAAAAAGTGGTATAACCATATGATGGAATATCACTTGGCAATAAAAAAGGAACAAAGTACTTATACATCCACAATATGGATGCATCTTGAAAATACTATACTGGCTGAAAAAAACCAGTCAGAAAAGATCACATATTGCGTGGTCCCATTTGTATGAAATGTTCAGAATAGAAAAGCCATAGAAACAGAACTAGATTAGGGTCGGAGGAAAGGAAGAATGGGGAGTGATTACTCATGGGTATGGAGTTTCTTTTTGGGGAAATGAAAATGTTCTGAAATTAGGTAGTGGTGAAGGCTGTACAACTCTGTGAATATCCTAAAAACCACTGAATTGTATACACTTTAATTGAGTAATTTCTGTGATATGTGAATTGTATTTCAATAAAGCTATTTAAAAATATTACATATATTCTTCATTTATTCACTCACAAAATATTTAACAAGGACCTACCAACCTTGTGTTAGTGATATCAAAAGGAATAAAATTATGACTCTTCTCGGAGATCTTACAATCTATTAGACTCTACAAAGTAAACATAAGTATTGTAAGAGGTTACCGAGACTAAAAAGTTTACATGCCAGATGCACAGAAACATAATAAAATAAGAACCCATGGACTTTTTTACATGATAAAATATATTCTCCCAACTGTAGAGCCAAAATCATACTTAATGGATAAATATTAAAAGCACTGAATTTAAAGGCATGTGGTTACGCATCTAGTACAAAAGAGATAGTTAAGACCATATAGAGCAGGGATCAAGAAACTATACAGCTCATGGGCTGGCCTCTTATTTTTATAAATAAAATGTTACTGGAACATGGTCATATCCATTCATTTACTTCAGCTTCAAGGACAGAGTTGAGTAGTTGCCACAGAGCCTGTATGGCCTTCAAATCTAAAATATTTATTATCTGGCCCTTTAAGAAAAAGTTAAGGTGACTAGGTAGGGTTTATCCCAGGAATGCATAGGTAAAACAAAAACAAAAAAACCCAGCTATCTACCAGAATACAAGAGGAAATGGTGAAACATTGGAAGCATTTCCATTAAAATTGGGACAAAAGACTTTTGGCTAGCAATTACAGTTGACTCTAGACAACATGGGTTAGAACTACACAGGTCCACTTATACTTAGATTTTTTTCAGTAAATACAGTTGGCCTTCCATTGGCAGGTTCCACATCTGCAACCAAATGCAGATCCAAAATATAGCATGCTCAGGATGCAAAACCCATGTGTATGGAGGGCCAATTTTTCATATCCTTGGGTTCCACAAGGCCAACTATAGGACTTGAATTTGCATAGATTTGGGTATCTGCAGGGATCCTGAAACCAGTCCTCCTTGGATACCAAGGGATGTCTGTCAAAATTGTAATTACGAGAAGTCGTGGCCAGTGCAATAAGATAAGAAAAACATGGAGGAAGATATAAATATTGGACAGGAAGGGACAAAATGCCATTTGAAGAATATATGACTATCTACCTAGAAAATATGAGAATCAACTAAAAAAACTCTTGGACCTAATAAGACTTATGTAAGTTGGCTGGATATAAAGTCAACATAGAGAAACTCTGGGCTGAATGTGGTGGATCATGCCTGTAATCCTAGCACTTTGGAAGGCTGAGGTAGGAGGATTGCTTGAGGCCAGGAATCCGAGACCAGCCTGAGCAATATAACAAGACCCTGTCTCCACAAAATATTAAAAAATTAGCCAGATGTGGTGGCACATGCCTGAAATTCCAGCTACTCTGGAGGATGAGGCAGGAAGATCTCTTGAGCCCAGGAGTTTGAGGCTGCAGTGAGCTATAATGAAGCCACTGCACTCCAGCCTGAGTGACAGAGTAAAACACTGTCTCAAAAAACACCAACAAAAACAAACAAAAAAAAGACATAGAGAAACTGTGTGTGTACCTAACACATTGCTTTATGAACCTTGACAGTATTCCTTAAATTCAATGACCTTAAAATGCATTGGAAGAGAAAATGCTCAAGATAGCTGGAGACTCTGGAAAAGATACAAGGTTTACTTATGGATCCATGTGGCCATTTTAAAGGCTATGTACCTCAACTTACAAATTGAGTTCATTTAGTGCTGGTTAACACTATGTTCTCTGCTTACTCTAGGCAGGGAACACTCTAAGAAAGTCATAGGAAACCTGGTATATTTATCATAGATTGTTGCTGTGAATGTTATTTTTTTTTTTTAAGAGACAGGGTCTAGCTCTGTCACCCAGGCTGTAGTAGAGTGGCATGATCATAGCTCACTGTAATCTCAAACTCCTGGCCTCAAGCAATCCTCCTGCCTCAGCCTCCTGAGTAGCTGGGACTACAGGTGTACTCCACCACACCTGGCTAATTGTTTTTTGTAGATATGGGGTCTCACTATGTTGCTCCAGGCTGGTCTTGAACTGGCCTCAAGTGCTCCTCCCTCCTTGGCCTTCCAAAGTGCTGGGATTACAAGTATGAGCCACCACACCTGGCTGGGAATGTTATTTCTAACATTGTCTATACAGGAAAATAACTTTACTTATCTGGGGAATTATTTTGCTTTATCCATACGGACAATGCCAATACTTAAACTGGTTGGCTATCCATTTACTATGATTTCCAGGAAGACTGAGGACACATTTGAAGCTCAAATTTATTCCAACTTTGTACAAACCCTACAGATTGTATATCAATTCATCAATTTTCTAAATTTTCTTTTGGACCTGATATTCTATACAATCTATAGTTTCCCTGACTTTCTATCACATGGATTTTGGGGAGATTTAAATGACTGAATGAGTAGATGGATGCCTTACCTGGAAATTGATCATTTTCTGCAGGTCTTGGACAGAGATCTATGAAAGTAGAAATAGAGAGAATAGAAAGACCTGAGAAACGAGGACGGTAATATAGAACCCTGCTCTATTGGACCACATTGCTGCTTCAGAAAATGCCACCTAGTGGGAGAATGACATTTGTAGCAAGTCAGAAAAGTCCATGTTCCACAAGCATAAATCTCTACTTGATTCTGTTGCAAATATATGGAGCTTAGACAAGGATGTTGTTCATTTCTGTCCTACTGATCTAACACCAACTTGTTAGCTTTTGAATCAGTGATTTTTTTTCCTCCCAGAAATTTATCCTAAGGAAATATTATAATGAATGAGTTAAAAAACCAACTAAAAGCCTGAACTCTGAGACTCAGTGCTCTAGAAAGTATTCCTTCTTGTGACTGTCTAGTTTCTGCTCTGAAGCTGGCATAAAAGATCTCAAATTAGATTGGGCATTCTTGGAAAGGCTGGATTCAGGGACCCAGGAACACTTTTTAAAAAAAAAAATTTATTTTTTAAAGCTGGAACCTTCAGTTTAAACTCCAAGTCTGTTTCTCTCTCTCTGGGAACTCACCATCTCCTATAAGCTTAGTTTGGGATTTTTGAAATTCTAACCAGCACTGCTGGAGCCCTAGAAAGGCTAAAATGGGCAAAAGAAACTCACAGCTTCATCCACACAGTCTTTAAGGGAAGATCTGCAGATATACCAAGAGACCTAAATAATGATCACAAATCGAAATTTAGTTAGCATTAATTGCTCAGATAACAGCAATAAGTGTTGTTATTTATGTTTTATGAACTGTTTTATAAAGGAGTGTGACGTAAAAAAGAATGAAATTTGGAGAAAACGTATCTGGGTTTGAGCCTCAGCTCTCCCACTTACTAAAATATGTGAGTCTAGGCAAGTAATTTCACCTCTTTCAGCTTCAGTTCATTCATATGCAAAATGGTGATAGCATTTATTGCAGATGATTGCTGTGACAATACCCTAAAAATGCATAGCAGTTTTTCTAGAAATGCTTTCTTCCGGGATCCCTTAAGTGGCTTAAAATTTCGTATCGCAGGCTCCAATCGGCCCAACGGTGCTCTTAGAACCAGGAAAGGTGCAGTTAGACGCACAGACTCCTGCACAGTGACCTTACCTACAAAGACAGGAACGCAAATTGAGCCTCTCCCAGCCCCACCAGGACTCTGGAAACCTATCCAGTGCCAGCTGGGAGCCCTACTCTTGCCTTCTCCGAACTACTCAAGAGTTGGAAAAGGATCCACATCCCAAACCCAAAGTCACCGCAACTGGAGGCTGTAAAGTTTTATCTTCGGCGGGGTAAACCCACAAGCCAGTCCCGCCTTTCTCTCCGCCTTTCCCTTACATCCCCGAGTCAAAGCCATACCTGCCACCCTTCCACTGCCTCACTGTCGGCTCTGGCTCTAAGCCTAGGATCAGGTTACAGCGTTGTCCAGAGACTAAGAGAGAAGCACCTGCCCTGACTTCACGCGGCACAGGTCTGAATGCAGAATACTGGCTACCGTCCTACTGCGCGTGTGCGGAAGTAACTGCCCACCTAGAGTTCCCGGACTCCTCTGGGGTGTAGGCCATCCATCAAAGACCACGTTTCCCACAAGGCTCGTTTCCGGAAGTTGTCAGGCGCTTCTTCCTCTTTTGGGGAAGATTCCTGGGTTAGTATCTCTGGAGCTGTCCTGAGAGCTGTATTCATTTTTAAGAAGGAAGTGTAATATCATTTTCATTTGAAAAGCTGGACATCAGAATTTTTAAGTACTGGAAAGTCAAAATCAGCAGTATGCCAAAGAATAGCTTACTCAGTAGGGTTTGTTTTAGCAATGCACCAGCTTAGGTCAGGGAGATGAAGAGGACCCAAGTAAGAGACTGAGTAGGCATAATCGGTGAGATAGATGGAAAAGTAGGAGAGTTTAGATCTGCAAAATCAAGGGAAGAAAATGTTTCAAGAAGGAGGGAGTGATGCAGTGTGTCAAATGATAGGTCAAGTAAGATGAGAACTAAGAATTGGCCATTGCATTTACCAATGTTTAGGTCAGTAGTGCTGTTGAAACATGCCATTTTAGTGGAGTGGGTGAAAGTTTGATAAAGTCTGATGAGAGTTTGATAAGAGTGGGGGGAGAGGAAGTGGAGAAAGTAAATATAGAAAATACTTTTTTTTTTTTTGGGACAGAGTCTCGCTTTGTTGCCCTAGCTAGAGTGAGTGCCGTGGCGTCAGCCTAGCTCACAGCAACCTCAAACTCCTGGGCTCAAGCAATCCTACTGCCTCAGCCTCCCTAGTAGCTGGAACTACAGGTGAGCACCACCATGCCTGGCTAATTTTTTCTATCTTTGGTAGAGATGAGGTCTTGCTCTTGCTCAGGGCTGGAGCTGGTCTCAAACTTCTGAGCTCAAGAGATTCTCCTGCCTCAGCCTCCCAGAGTGCTAGGATTATAGGCATGAGCCACTGTGCCTGGCCAGCTGACTTTTTATTATGTTAGCGATAACTTCTTCTCAAGGCCTAGACCCATTACTTTTTTAGAGGTTGTAGAAAGGGGAAATTCTAATTTGATCATTTCTTTGTCATTTAGAAGCTGTATTAGTTCTATAAAGAGGAACTTCACCTTACGTACTATTTAGCTGTTCATGTATACAGTTCACATAGGAAAGGCAGATAAAAGTGGTAGAATTTATTTACCAGTTTTCTTTTCTTTTTTTATTTCAGCATATTATGAGGGTACAGATGTTTAGGTTACATATGTTGCCCTTTCCCCCCCCCAAGTCTGAGTTTCAAGTGTGTCCATCCCTCGGATGGTGCACATTGCACTGTTTGTGTATGCATATACCCATCCCCTCCTCCCTATTTACCAGTATTCAATTCAATAATTGCTTCCCAATCATCTAAATATGGTCCGTATTTTCAATATAATTATGGATTCATAGATTTAAACATATTTCATGTGTTTCAATCTATTGCTGTTATTATCCCTATTGATGCTTTAGTAGTTACATCTTTGGCCATTGGGAGCCTCTTTATGTTGGCTCTCGAGTCTTTTTAAAAGGACCCTACTAATTTTCAGTAGCTTTCTCCCTATCTGTATGACAAGGTGCTTCAGGTTTCTCTTGTTCATTTCCTGCCCTAGACCTTGCATCAGCCATTTCTCTAAGAAGCTTGACTCTTTTTAATAGGAGATGATATTTAAAGACCTTGATGAGGGATCTGGGGGTGCTCACTGATCCTGGGTTGGTTAGACATTGACTGTGAAATTTTGCACTTCTCAGACATATAAGTGGCTAACAATGCAAGCTCCAGAGGTAGACTGCTTCGGTTTAAATCACTGCTCTACCACTTATTGGGTATGTTACATTCGGCCAGTTTATCAACTTATCTGTGCCTTAATTTACTCAATTAAGAAATGAGAATAGGCT
>NW_012148052.1:2481709-2486580 GCF_000956105.1 Propithecus coquereli
AGATAATTTCTTTCTATTTTTTGGTAGAGACGGGGTCTCACTCTTGCTCAGTCTGGTCTAGAACTCCTGACCTTGAGTGATCCACCTGCCTCGGTAGAAAATACTTTTAAGTTTTGTTTTTAAGAAGAGCAGAAAAATAGGACATCATCGGATAGGGATTTTGGATCTAATATTTTTTTAATTCAAAGATGAAGAAATTATAGTAACTTTGTATACTAATTGAAATGATCCAGTAGAGAGGGGGGAAGTTGACAATCCAGGAGAAACAGGCTAGTTACATGAGGAAAGTCCTTGAGGGAAGAAAGGCTGGAATCCAGTACAAAATCAGAGGGATCAGTTCTAAGTAAGAATATGGACAATTCATCCATTGAAATAAAAGGGAAGGCAGAGTATATAAGTGCAGATGCAGATAGACAGACAGATATGGTGGTAGAAGAACGAAGATGCCCTCTTCTTGTTACCAAACCCACAAAGGGGTTCAGCCTAGGTCCTGTCACTCACTGCACAAAGAGCCAATTACTTAGACAAGGAGGATTGCGAAGGAAGAAAGGAATTTTAATGTGAAAGCTGTCTGTCCGGAGAATGGGAGAAATAGTTTCAAATCTATCTCCCTGACTAAAAGAGGGCAAGGGATTTTATAGTGGACTGTGGAATGCAGGTCAGATTGTGTGGGGTTTGAAGTCATAGGGTCTTCTGGTGATCTGATTCAATAATCAGCTGTTGGTGATGGATGGTGAGTCCTGTGGAGAGACTAGTTGTTAGGCTTTACTGGTAAAGGAACCTTCTTTGTTCTGAAGGAACAAAAAAGAACTTAGGGAAGAGGTCATTTTGCAAGGCCAATTATATTCTGAGTGCTTAATTTTCTCAGTGAAATAGGAAGCTGAAAGTGAAGATAGGGAGAAAATATTGGAAGTTTGAGGAGATAAAAGATAAGAAATACTGTATTATGTTGATTCTTATACACACTTGTTTTTCATATTTCAACAGCTGTAAAATTGCTATCTTACAAATGATGTCTTAATAATTTAATCAGCATCATTCTTTTTCTTTCTTATTATAACATAAAATAATGGTAAATATTATAATCAATGGCATCTGAGATTCTATAAAATGTTAGTTATTTAGGAATGTGGGAGAGTGAATGGATTAAGGAAATGGTACTATTGCCTGGCACCATGAAGAGTTGACTTGATATTAGTAACCATTGACTTTACTGGAATTTTCAATGGCACAGACATATTTTCATATCTCAATTGTTTTACAATAAAGGATACATTAAAGTCATGGGTGGTAGAATAAGGCTCATTACATCTTAATATATAAAGTAATTTGTAGCAAATTACTCATATATTCTTTGATCAGAAACTGTATACTTTGTGCAACCTAAAAATTAGGCATTTAATTTTTTAAAAATTTTATTATGGCAATTTTAAACCATATACAATAGTAGAAAGAATAGTAATAATCAGCCAGGTGCAGTGGCTCACGCCTGTAATCCTAGCTCTCTGGGAGGCTGAGGCGGGTGGATTGTTTGAGCTCAGGAGTTCGAAACCACCCTGAGCAAGAGCGAGACCCCGTCTCTACTAAAATTAGAAAGAAATTAATTGGACAACTAAAAATATATAGAAAAAATTAGCCGGGCATGGTGGCACATGCCTGTAGTCCCAGCTACTCGGGAGGCTGAGGCAAGAGGATCACTTGAGCCCAGGAGTTTGAGGTTGCTGTGAGCTAGGCTGATGCCATGGCACTCTAGCTAGGGCAACAGAGCCAGACTCTGTCTCACAAAAAAAAAAAAAAAATGAGAATAATAAGAGTATCTAATTCATAGGATCCTGGTAAGGTTTTTTAAAGTTGACATATAATTGTACATATTTACAGGGTACATAGTGACATTTTGATATATTTATATATAAAGTACAGGTACAAAATCAAGGTAATAAGCATATCCATCATCTCAAATATTTATCATTTCTTTGTTTTTGGAACATTTAATACCCTCCTTCTAGCTATGTGAAACTATATATTATTATTAACTATAGGCTTCCTACAGTGCTATAGAACACTAGAACTTATTCCTCCTATCCAGCTTTAATTTTATATTCTTTGTCAAATTTCTCCCTGTACCCATGTTTCCCCTACACTTCCGAGCCTCCGGTGTCCTCTGTTCTACTTTTTACTTCTAAGCAATCAACTTTTTTAGCTTCCACATGAATGAGAACACATGGTGTTTAAGTTTCTGTTCCTGGTTTATTTCACTTAACAAAATGTCTGCCTCCAATTCCATCCATGTTGCTGTGAATGACAGGATTTCATTCTTTATCATGGATGAATTGTATTCCATTGTGTATATATATCACATTGTCCTAATCCTTTTACCTGTTGTTGGACACCTAGGTTGATTCCATATCTTGGCTATTGTGAATAGTGCTGCAATGAACATGGGGGTACAGATGTCTTTTTAATACAATGATTTCTTTTCCTTTGGATAAATGCCCAGTAGTGGGATTGCTGGATCATATGATATTAATAGTTCTATTAATAGTTTTTTGAGGAACCTCCATACTGTTCTCTGTAGTGGCTATACTAATTTACACTACCACCAACAGTGTAAAAGTTTCCTTTTCTCTGCATCCTTGTCAACATTTGTTATTTTTTGGTCTTTTTATCCTCCCTCCCTCCCTCTTTTCCTCCCTTCCTTTTCTTTTTTTGGAGACAGATGTCTTGCTGTATTGCCCAGGCTTGATTCGAGTTCCTGGGCTCAAGAGATCCTCCCACCTCAGCCTCCTGAGTAACTGGTACTACAGGTGTGTGCCATAATGCCCTTTTTGTCTTTTTGATAATAGCCATCCTAACTGGGATGAGATGATACCTCATTGTGATTTTGTGTTTCCATGTTGATTAGTGATGATGAGCATTTTTTCATATATGTGTTGGCCATTTGTCTTCCTTTGAGAAATGTCTATTTAGATCATTGGCCCATTTTTTAATCTGATTTTTTTTTCTGCTGTTGAGGAGGTTGAGTTTCTTATATATTCTGGATATTAATCCTCTGTCAGATGAATCATTTGCAAATGTTTTCGCCTATTCTGTAGGCTGTCTCTTCACTCTGTTGATTGCTTCCTTTGCTGTGCAGAAGCTTTTTAGTCTAATATAGTCTCATTTGTTTATTTTTGCTTTTTTTGCCTATGTTTTTGAGGTCTTATTCATAAAATCTTTCCCCAGACCAAGGTCCTAAAGTATTTCTCCTATGTTTTCCTCTAGTAGTTTTATAGCTTCTGGTCTTACGTTTAGGTTTTTGATACATTTGGAGTTGATTTACGTATAGGGTGAGAGGTAGGGGTCTAGTTTCATTCTCCTACATATGGATATCCAGTCTTTTCAGTACCATTTATTGAAGAGACTGTCCTTTCGCCAGTGGGTGTTTTTGGTTCATTTGTCAAAAGTCAGTTGGCTGTCATCTTGTATTGTTAAAGGGGGAAAAATTTTAAAAATCAGTTGGCTGTAGATACATGGATTAATTTCTAGGTTCTCTATTCTGTTGCATTGGTCTATGTGTCTGTTTTTTTTTGTTTGTTTTTTGTTTTTTAAAATATGGACTACTTTACGAATTTGCGTGTTATCGTCGCGCAGGGGCAGCGTAATGCTTCTTCATATCATTCTGATCTTTTAGTATATGTGCTGCCGAGGCGAGCACTATGTGTCTGTTTTTATGCCAGTATCATGATGTTTTGGTTACTACAGCTTTGTAGTATATTTTGAAGTCTAGTATGATCCCTCCAGCTTTTTTCTTTTTGCTTAGGATTGCTTTGGCTATTTAGGGTCTTTTGTGGTTCCACATAAGTTTTAACATTCTTTTTTATTTCTGTGAAGAATGTCATTAGTATTTTGATAGTGATTGCATTGATTCTGTAGATTGCTTTGGGTAGTATGATCATTTTAACACTATTAATTTTTCTGATCCATAAGCATGACATGTCTTTCCATTTGCTTGAATCCTCTTCAATTTCTTTTATCAGTGTTTTGCAGTTTTTCTTGTAGAGGTCTTTCACCTCCTTGACTAAATTTATTTCCAGGGTTTTTTTGGTAACTATCATATATTTTTTCTTTTTTTGTAGGTGTCTCTATCTGAAATGTAATTGTAGTTATTACAAATGGGATTGCCTTCTTGATTTCTTTTCAGTTAGTTCGTTTGTGTATAGAAACACTACTGACTTTTGTATGTTGACTTTGTATCCTGCAACTGTACTGAATTTGTTTAACAATTCTAAGAGTTGTTGGGGGCCAGGCATGGTGGCTCATGCCTGTAATCCCAGAACCTTGGGAGGCTAAGGCAGGAGTATCACTTGAACCCAGGAGTTCCAGATCAGCTTCAACAACATAGCAAGACCCCATCTCTAGAAAAAACAAAAAAGTTAGCTGGGCATGGTGGCATGAGAGAATCATTTGAGACTAGGAGTTTGAGGTTACAGTGAGCTATGACTGGGCCACTGCACTTCAGCCTGGATGACAGGGTGAGACCCTATTTCAAAAAAAAAAAAGTTTTTTGGTATTTAGGTTTTTATAAAAGATCATATCATCTGTAAACAGGGACAATTTGACTTCTTCCTTTCCAATTTGGATGCCCTTTATTTCTTTCTCTTGCCTAATCACTCTGCTAGAACTTCCAGTACTATGTTGGCTAACAGTGGTGAAAGTGTCCATCCTTGTCTCAGTTCTTAGAGGAAAATCTTTCAGTTTTTCCCTATTGAGTGTGATATTAGCTGTGGGTTTGTCATATATGGTATTTATTGTATTGAGGTACTTTCCTTTTATACCTAATTTATTGAACATTTTTATTATCATGAAGGGACATTGAATTTTATCAAATGATT
>NW_012148052.1:2488919-2519321 GCF_000956105.1 Propithecus coquereli
TATATATCTGATAATATTTGCTTTGGGTACTCTGCTGTTGGCTATATATATATATATAGTCAACTGTTATATTCTCTTGCTGAATTAATCCCTTTATTATTATATAATGTCCTTCTTTGTCTCTTTTCACAGCTTTGACTTGTAGTCTATTTTGTCTGATATAAGTATAGCTACTCCTGCTCGCTTTTGGTTTCCATTTGTGTGGAATATCTTTGTCCATCCCTTCATTTTCAGTCTATGTGTCTCTTTACAGGTGAGGCAGTTTCTTGTAGGCAACATATAATTTGGTCTTTGTAAAAAAATCCATTCAGCCAGTGCATATCTTTTAAGTGGGGAAATTATTCCATACATGAAAATAATTCCATTATTGATAGGTGAGGACTTACTCTTGTCATTTTATTGATTATTTTCTGGTTATTTTATATATCTTTTGTTCCATAATTCCTTTCTTATTGTTTATTTTTATGTTTGAGTAGTCTTCAGTAATGATAAAATTTGATTTCTCTTTCTTCTTTGCATATTGACTATACTAGTGAGTTTTGTAGTTTTGCCTGCTTTCTTGATGATGGTTATCATCTTCTCATTTCCAGATGTAAGATTCTCTTGAGTATTTCTTGTAAGGCTAGTCTGGTGATGATGAATTCCATTAGTTTTGCTTGTCTGTGAAAGATTTTATTTCTCCTTCATGTCTGAAGGATAGGTTTTCTGGGTATAATATGCTTGGCTGGGAGTTCTTTTCTTTCAGTATTTTGACTATATCATCCCAAAATGCTACAATTATAGGCATAAGCCACTGTGCCTGGCACCAAGAGGTTTTATAAAGAATGTGTGGTGTGGGCATGGTTGTGCCCACCTGTAGTGCCAGCTATTGCGGAGGCTGAGTCAGGAGGATTGCTTGAAGACTTTGAGGCTGGAGTGAGCACTAATTGCACCACTGCACTCCAGCCTGGGTGACAGACTGAGACCCCCATCTCTTAAAAAAATGGATGGTGCATTTTTTTGCATTTATTGAGATTATCATACGGATTTTAATTTGGGGTATTAATAATACCCAATTCGGGGTATTAATATTATAGTGAATTACATTGATTGTTGAATGTTCAACCAATCTTGTATTCCTGGGATAAATCTCACTTGGTCATGATGTACTGTCCTTTTTATATATTGTTGGATTCTATTTTCTAAAATACCATTTAAAATGTTTGCATCCCTCTTCATGGGGTATACTGGTCTATAGGACTGAAGTCATCCGGACCTAAAATTTTCTTTGTGGGAAAATCTTTAACTAAAAAGTGAGTTTTAAAATTAGATATAGGGCTATTTGGGATATAAATTTCTTCTTGAGCTCTTTGTATCTTTCAAGAAATTTTCCTATTTTATCTTAGCTGTGAAAGTTATTGTCATATAGTTGTTCAGAATAATCCCGTATTATTTTTAAAATATCCATAGTAGTAATGCTGCTTCTATCATTCCTGATATTGATCATGTGTGTCTTCTCTATTTAGAACTTTATACTTTTATTGATCTTAAAGAACCACCTTTTGCTTTCTTCAATTCCTCTATTATTTTCTGTTTTCTATTTCATTAATATAAGCTCTGATGTTTGTCTTTTCTGCTTCATTTAGTTTCATTTTCTCTTCTTTTTTTCAGTTTAAGGCGGAAGCTGAGGCTAGTAATTTGATATTTTTCTTCCATCCCAATGTGGACATTTAGTGGTATCAGTTTCCCTCTAAGTACTGTTGCATCCCACACATTTTCATATTTTGTTTTCATTTTCATTCAGATCTTAAATAAGTTCTCATTTACCTTTTGGTTTCTTCACCAGTCCATAAGTTACTTAGAAGTATGTTTAGTTTCCACTTTAAAAGTTTTTTCAGATATCTTTTGTCATCAAATTTTAATTTAATTATCTTATCGTCAGAGAACACACCTTCTCTGACTTGTATCCACAGAAACTTATTTGGACTTGTTTTATGGCCCAGATCATAGTTTATCTTGGTAAATATTCTGTGTTTACTTGAATAAAAAGTGCATACTCTGCTTTTGTTGGGTAGAATGTTGTGTGTTAATTGGGTCAAATTGGTTGATAGTATTATTCAACTCTTAATATATTCTTACTAGTTTTATGCCTTCTATTGTTTATATAGAGATGGGTGTTGAAATCCCAAACTATAATTGCAGGTTTGTCCATTGTTTCTTGCAGTTCTATCAGTTGTTGCCTCACATATTTTTATGTTCTGTTACTAGATGCCTAAACATTTAGGATTGTTATAATCTTCTAATAAATTGACTCTTTATCATTAAATGACCTCTTTATCCCTGGTGTATTAGATAGGGTTCAATCTGTAAATGGAAACCACAAAGTGTTTTAAACAGGGAAATTTTAATATAAAGAATTAACAGGGTATTGGAGTAACTGGGAATTAACTAAGAGGGGAAAAAGAGACCTCCAAAGAATGGCCTGGAGCTGAGGGAAACTATAAAAAAAAAAAAAAAAAAAAAAGCTGGAGAGGGTGGATCCTCTCCAATCCTGGATTTCACATGAGGATATGTTTAAAGCCCACAGGATGATGAAGTCTGCTGGGTTGTCATGGGCCATAGCTGTTGCACAACTGACAATCTAAGGCTATTGAGAGAAGAATCACTTGGTAATGCTCATGAAATCCGCTACAAACTTGCCTTTAGGGTTAACAGTTGGAAAGTCAGCTGAAGCACTGACTAGACTCACAGAAAATCCTCCAAAGGCCACTTTTGAGGGAGTGATTACTATTGACTCACTGAGAAGCTGTTACTGGGATAAGGCCAGAAAGAAAATTGGGGCATACATGGAACTCATTACCTGCCCTTGGACATGCTGCTAAACTCATAGAGCCATTCACAGGGAGGTGCTGGTTGCCCCTTGAGAATGACTCAGATTTGGGGAGGAGCTGAGAAGTTGTTCATGAGGAGATTCCAGTTACTTCTAGAAACTGTTCAAGGGGGATGTGGGGAGGGAAGCTATGGAGGTACCACTTGCTACTGACTGCCAGGGCGCTACCAAAAAAGCCATGCACATGCACTCTGTAAGAGCCCAGCCATACTAACTCACTGGGATCAAGGGAGAAAACTCCTTCCCTCTCCAGTGTACCTCCAGCACCCTCTACTAACAGGGTTAACAATTATACTGGTTGGCAAAGAAAAAATATTAATAATTGACAAGTCCCAGATCCATCATCACAGAACAGGCCAGAAGGGTCTATTTGTAACTGAAAGACAAACATTAACAGCATACCTGGTAATGTTCTTTGCTCTAAAATATACTTTGTTTGATATAATCACATGAGCTTTCTTTGGAGCAGTGTGAGCATGGTATATTGTTTTTTTCATCCTTTCAGTTTTAACCTATTACTGTCTTTATATTTACAGTGAGTTTCTATTAGGAAGCACATAGGGTATTGCTTTTTTATACAATCTAACAATCACTATCTCTTCACTGTGATCTTTACAACATTTATATTTAATGTGATGATTGATATGACTGGTTTAAATCTGTCATCTTGTTAAGTGTTTTCTACTTCTACCTATTCTTTACCCCCTTTCCCTTTATTGACTACCTTTCTTTGGATTAAGTATTTTTTATGATTTCATTTTAATCTCTTCTGTTGGGTTATTAGCTATATATCTTTATTTTGTTTCTTTAGTGGTTGCTTTAGGGTTTCTTGTACACATCTTTAAGGTATCAGAGTCTACCTTTCAAAGTATATTATACAGTTTCATATATTATAGGAACTATATAACCGTAAACTTCCATTTATCCCTTCCTGGTTTTTGTGCTATTATTGTCATATGGTTTGCATGTTATAAATCCCAAAAAACATGCTTATCATTACTTTAAACAAATTATCTTTTTTCCTCCATGTTTTTATTGTGGTAAAATACACATAACATAAAATTGACTGCCTTAACCATTTTTAAGTGTACACTTCAGTGGTATTCAATACATTTATGTTGTTCATCTCCATAACTGTTTTCAACTTGTAAACTGAAACGCTATACCCATTAAACAATAACTTCCCATTCCACCCTTCCCTAACCCTGACCCCAAGCAACCACTATTCTACTTTCTGTGTTTATGATCTTGACTACTGTAAGTATTTTATATAAGTGGAATCATATAGTATTTGGCTTTTTGTGACTGGATTATTTCACTTAGCAGAATGTCCTCAAGGTTCTTTTATGTTGTAGCATGTGTCAGAATTTCCTTCCTTTTTTCAGGCTGAATATTCCATTTTATGTATTTTGCTTATTCATTTATCTATTGATGGACACTTGGGTTGCTTCCACATTTTAGCTATTGTGAATAATGCTGCTATGAACATGAATATATAAACATCTCTTCAAGACCTTGCTTTAAATTCTTTTGGGTATATACTCAGAAGGGGAATTGCTGGGCCTTATGGTAATTATATTTTTAATTTTCTGAGGAACTGTCATACTGTTTTCCACAGAAGCTATACCATTTTACATTCCCACCAAGAGCACACAAAGGTTTCAATTTCTCCCCGTCCTCACCAACACTTGTTATTTTCTGGGTTTTATTTATTTATTTTTTAATAGCAGCCATCCTAATGAGTATGAAGTGATAGCTCATTGTAGGTTTTTTGTTTGGTTTGGTTTTTCTTTCTTTTTTTCTAGACAGGATGGGGGTGTGTGTCTCACTATGTTGCCCAGGTTGGTCTTGAACTCCTGAGCTCAAGTGATCCTCCTGAGTAGCTGAGACCACAGGCTGCACCACTACACCTGGGCCATTATAGTTTTGATTTGCATTTCCCCAATGATTAACGATGCTGAGCATCTTTTCATGTGCTTATTACCCATTTGTATATCTTCTCTGGAGAATTGTCTATTCAATGCCTTGCTCATTTTAAAAATCAGGTTGTTTTGTTGTTGAGTTTTAGGGGTTTGCCATATATTCTGGATGTTAATTCCTTGTCAGATAAATGACTTATAAATATTTTCTCCCATTCTGTGGGTTGCTTTTTTACTTTGTTGATAGTATCATTTGATGTACAAATTTCTAAAAATTTTAGTGTCATATTCAAGAAATCATTGCTAAATCCAATGTCACCAATTTTTTTTTTTTATAGAAACGAGGTCTCACTATGTTGCCCAACGTAGTGGACTTGAACTCCTGGGCTCAAGCAATCCTTCTACCTCAGCCTCCTGAGTAGCTGGGACTATGTGCTACTGCACAATGTGCAGTAGCAATGTGCTACTGGCAATATCATGAATGTTTGCCGCATGTTCTAAGAGTTTTATAGGTTGTCTTACATTTAGGTCTTTGATCCATTTTGAATTAATTTTTGTATATGGTGTTAAGGGTCCAACTTTATTATTTTGCATGTCAAAAATAATTTGACCATACATGTAAGGGTTTATTTCTGGACTATCTATTATAGTCCATTGGTCTATATGTCTGTCTTTTTACTGTTTATTTGTTTTTAGGGACAGGGTTTTGTCTTATCACTCAGGCTGGAGTGCAGTGGCATGATCATAGCTCACTGTAACCTCAAACTCCTGGGGGCTCAAGTGATCCTCTTGTCTCTGCCTCCCAAATAGCTAGAACCACAGATGTGTGCCATCATGCCCAACTAATTTTTAAAAATTTTTTGTAGAGACAGGATCTTGCTATGTTGCTCAGGTTGGTATATGTTTGTCTTTGTGCCAGTACTATATTGTTTTGATTACTGTAGTTTTGTAGTAAGTTTTGAAATCAGGAAGTGAGTTCTTGAGTTTGTTCTTCTTTTACAACATTGTTTTGGCTACTTGGGGTCCCTTGAGATTCCATATAAATTTAAACATGGGTTTTTCTATTTCTGCCAAAAATATCACTAGCAGAATATCACTGGGACTTTAATAGGGACTTCATTGCTCTGTAGATTGTTTTGGGTAGTACTGACATCTTAATATTGTTTTCAATCTATGTATATGGGATGTGTTTCTATTTATTTATACCTTCTTTAATTTTTTCAACAATCTTTTGTAGTTTTCATTGTACTAGTCTTTCACTTTCTTGTTTAAGTATTTTATTCTTTTTGATGCAACTGCATAATAAATGAAATTTTTTATTAATTTCCTCTTCAGATTGCTCATTATTGTATAAAAATGCAACTAATTTTTTTGTGTTGACTTTGTATCCTGCTACTTTGCTGAATTCATTTATTAGTCCTAACAGGTGTGTGTGTGTGTGTGTTCTTTAGATTTTTCTATACCTAAGATCATATAATCTACAAAGAGAGATTATTTTACTTCTTCCTTTCCAATCTGGATGCTTTTTATTTCTACTTCTTGCCCAACTGCTCTGGCTACAACTTCTAATACTATGTTGAATAGAAGTAGTAAAAGTAGTCATCCTTGCCTTTTTCCTAGTGTCAGAGCAAAAGCTGTCAGTCTTTCACCACTGAGTATGATGTTTGCTGTAGGTTTTTTTTTTTTTTTTTTTGAGACAGAGTCTCACTGTGTTGCCCAGGCTAGAGTGCCGTTGCATCATCCTAGCTCACAGCAACCTCAAACTCCTGGGCTCAAGCAATCCTTCTGCCTCAGCCTCCTGAGTAGCTGGGACTACAGGCATGTGCCACCATGCCCGGCTAATTTTTTCTATATATTTTTAGTTGTCCGATTAATTTCTTTCCATTTTTAGTAGAGACGGGGTCTCGCTCTTGCTCAGGCTGGTTTTGAACTCCTGAGCTCAAACAATCCGCCTGCCTCAGCCTCCCAGAGTGCTAGGATTACAGGCGTGAGCCACCACGCCCAGCCTGTAGGTTTTTCATATATGGCTTTTATTATGTTGAGGTAGTTTCCCCCATTCCTAGTTTTTTTTTTTTTAATGAAGATGTTGAATTTTGTCAAATGCTTTTTCTACATCAAAAGAACCATGTGGTTTTTCACCTTCATTTGTTATGTGGTGTATTATATTAATTGATTTTCAAATAGTGAACCATCCTTGCATTCCAGGAATAAATCCCACTTGGTCATGATGTATATCCATTTAATATACTGCTGGACTTGGTTTGCTAGTATTTTTCTGAGGATATTTGCATCAATGTTCATAAGGGATATTGGTCTGTAGTTTTCTTTTCTTGAGGTGTCTTTGTATGTCTTTGTATGTCAGGTTAAGGCTGGCCTCATATAAAGAGTTATCTTCAATTTTTTTTTTTTTTAAAGTTTGAGAAAGATTGGTATTAATTCTTCTTTAACCGTTTGGTAGAATTAACCAGGGAAGTGATCAGGTCCAAGGCTTTTCTTTGTCAGAAATGTTTTATTTCTGATTCAATCTCATTACTAGTTATATAATAGTTTAGCACAGTTCTCTGGGTGGCCTTGGACCAACTCAGTTTTCTCTCTTTCTTGCTTGTAGTTCTCAAGCATGTGTAGAATATGCTCAGAATGTAACATCCTGAGATAAAGGAGAAGCTAGTTAGAACAGCTCAGGCTTTCTTCATGTCCCTCCATATAAACAGGATGTCCTTTGACACTTTATCCTAGCTTATCATGTTGCCCTGTGGTATAAAACCCAGGGTGGGCTGCTTTCCAGGGTCCCTCAGCTTCAGTGCAAGTGGGGCATGACAGACAAGCCTCCACTTACCCTGGGCAGATTTCCTGAGCCTTGGCAACTGGCTCACTTTGAATCCTAGGCCTCTGTTGTCCCTTGCTGCCTATCTGTAAGTAATACATCCATTTCATGTAACTTGCTTTGTGTGTGTCCCATCTCACCAGACTTGTGAAAGTAACTAGTGCACAATGAAACGACTGTAACCCATAGGACTATTCAGATTTTTAATATCTTCATGATTTAGCCTTGGTAGATTTGTGTTTCTAGAAATTTGTCCATTTCCTCTAGGTTATCAAATTTGTTGGCATACACTTGTTCATAATACTCTCTTATAATCCTTTCAATTTGTAGAATTAGGAATAATGTCCCTATTTTCATTTCCAATTGGAAAAGAATAGTCTTGGAAAGAACATTTCTTCTTTTTTTCTTAGTTCAGCTACATTTCAGGTTTGGTTCCAGACCACTGCAAATATTGCAATAAAACAAGTCACACAAATTGACTTCCCAGTGCATATAAAAGTTATTTTATCCCATGCTGTAGGCTATTAAGTGTGCAATAGGATCATGTCTAAAAGAACAATGTGTATGCCTTAATTAAAAATACTTTATTGCTAAAAATGCTAACAATCATATGAGCTTTAAGTGAGTTCTAATCATTTTGCTGGTGGAGGGTCTTGCCTCGATGGTGATAGCTGCTGACTGATCAGGATGGTAGTTGCTGAGGGTTGATGTGACTGTGCAATTTCTTAAAATAAGACAACAGTGAAGTTTGCTGCATTGATTGATGCTTCCTTTCATGAAAGATTTCTTTGTAGTATGCACTGCTATTGATAGCACTTTACCCACAGTAGAACTTCTTTCAAAATTGAAGTCAATCTTCTTAAACCCTGCCACTGCTTTATAAATTATTAATAAGTTTATGACTTAATTCTAAATCCTTTCTTGTCATTTCAACACTATTCACAGCATCTTCTACAGGAGTAGATTCTATCTCAAGAAACCATTTTTCTTTACTGATCCCTTAGAAGCAACTCCTCACCCATTAAAGTTTTATCATGAGATTACAGCAATTCAGTCAGATCTTCAGGCTCCACTTCTATTTCTAGTTCCCTGGCTATTTTTTTTTTTTTTTTTACCACATCTGCAGTTGTTTCCTCCACCGAAGTTTTGAACCTCTTAAAGTCATCCATGCAGGCTGCAATCAACTTCTTTCAAACTCCTGTTAACGTTGCTATTTTGATCTCCTCCCATGAATCCCAAATGTTCTTAATGGCATCTAAAACGGTGAATCCTCTACAGAAGGTTTTCAATTTACTTTGCCCAGTCCATCAGTGGAATCACTATCTATGGCAAGTACATATATTCCTACAAAATGTATCTCATTAAAGATCCGAAATTCAAAATTACTCCTTGATCTATGGGCTGCAGAATGGATGTTGTGTTAGCAGGTATGAAAACATTAATCTTGTATCTCTCCGTTGGAGCTCTTGGGTGACTAGGTGCATTGTCAATGAGCAGTAATATTTTGAAAGGAATCTTTTTTTCTGAGCAGTAGGTCTCAAAAGTGGGCTTAAAATGTTCAGTCAACTCTGCTGTAAACAGATGTACTGTCATCCAGGCTTTGTTGTTCCATTTATAGAGCACAGGTATCACTTCTCGGCCTTTTGGCTAAGATCAAGTGTAGTATCTGTTCTTATCAGTTTAATATAGAGCACAGGCAAGGCCGGGCGTGGTGGCTCACGCCTGTAATCCTAGCACTCTGGGAGGCCAAGGCGGGCGGATTGTTTGAGCTCAGGAGTTCAAAACCAGCCTGAGCAAGAGCGAGACCCCGTCTCTACTAAAAATAGAAAGACATTAATTGGACAACTAAAAATATATAGAAAAAAATTAGCCGGGCATGGTGGTGCATGCCTGTAATCCCAGCTACTCGGGAGGCTGAGGCAGGAGGATTGCTTGAGCCCAGGAGTTTGAGGTTGCTGTGAGCTAGGCTGACTCCACGGCACTCTAGCCCGGGCAACACAGTGAGACTCTGTCTCAAAAAAAAAAAAAAAAAACCACAGGCAGAGTAGATTTAACATAATTCTTAAGGGTTCTAGAATTTTAGAATGGTAAATGAGCACTGGCTTCAACTTAAAGTCACCAGCTGCATTAGCCTCTAACAAGATAGTCAGCCTGTCCTTTGAAGCTTTAAAGCCAGACATAGACTTCTCTTCTCTAGTTATGAAAGTCCTAGATAGTCCACTAGAAGGCTGTTGTTGCCTACACTGAAAATCTATTGTTTAGTGTAGCCACCTTCACCAATTACCTTAGGTAGATATTCTGGACAACTTGCTGCTTCACCTTGGTTTTTTTCACAAACAAGCTCTCACTCTGTCAGCCAGGCTGGGGTAAAGTGGTGTAATTATAGCTCACTGCAGCCTCAAACTCCTGGGCTGAAGCAATCCTCCTGCCTTGGTCTCCCAAAGTGCTGGGATTACAGACATGAGCCACTGAGTGTGGCCTTCACCTTGTATTTTTATTTTATGGAGATGGCGTTAAACCTCAAACCTCATGAACCAACCTCTGCTAGCTTCAAAGTCATCTTCTACAGCCTCCTCATCTCTGTCAGCCTTCATAGAACTAAGAATTCGGATTGCTCTGGATTAAGCTTTGGCTTAAGGAAATGTTGTGACTGGTTTGACCTTTTATCCAGACCACTGAAACTTTCTCCATATCAGCAATAAGGCTGTTTTGCTTTCTTATTTGTGTGTTCACTGAAGTAGCACTTTTAATTTCCTTTAAGAACTTTTCCTTTGCCAGGCATGGTGGCACACACCTGTAGTCCCATCTACTTAGGAGGCTGAGGTGGGAAGATCACTTGTCACTTGAGCCCAGGAGTTTGAGACCAGCCTAGGCAACAGAGCGAGCCCCCCATTTTTAAAGAAAGAAAAAGAAAAAAGAAAAGAACACAAAGAAGAAAGAAAAGAAACTTTTCATTTTCACTAACAACTTTGCTGATTGTTGGTACAAGAGGCCTAGCTCTCAGCCTACCTTAGCTTTTGACATGCTTTCCTCACTAAACTTAATCATTTCTAGTTTTGATTTAAAGTGAAAGTTATACGACTCTTCTTTCACTTGAACATTTAGAGGCCATTGTAGGGTCATTAATTGGCCTAATTTCAGTATCATGTATTACAGGAAATAGAGAGACCCAAGGAGAGGGACAGAGATGAGGAATGAGCAGTTAGTGGAACAATCAGGATGCACACAATATTTACTGATTAAGTTTGCTGTCATATATGGGCACAGTTTATGGTGCCTGAAATTAACTACAACAGTAACACCGAAGATCACTGATCACAGATCACCATAATAGATATAATAATAATTTAAAAAGTTATAAATATTGTGAGAGTTACCAAAATGTGACAGAGACACAAATTGAGCACACAGTGTTGGAAAAAATTGCACTGGTAGACTTCCTGGACATAGGGTTGCCACAAACCTTCAATTTATAAAAAAGTGCAATATCTGTGAAGCACAATAAAGCAAAGCACAGTAAAACAAGGCATGCCTGTGTTTTCTCTGTGGTTAATATGGGGATTATATTTAACATCTTAACACTGTAACACTCTAATTTGAACCTATATCAGCTTAACTTCAACAACATACAAAAACTACTCCGTTAGAGCTCTGTCCCCACCCTTTTCCTTTTATTCTTACTGTCTCTATAATTGTAGAACCCACACCTTTCAGTTGTTGATGTCACAAAATTAATTCTTTACACACTGTGTGCCTTAGAACATAAACTAATGATTCTTTTAAATGTATTAGTCTCTTAAATTATGTAGAAAACAAAATGTGGAGTTACAAACCAAGGTTATAATTAACACTAGCTTTTAGACTATTAAATAAAAACATTTGTTTCTTAAATCACATAGAAAACAAAAAGAGTTACAAAACACTGTTACAATAATACCAGCTTTTATACTTGCCCATATATTAATATTTTTCTTGAGATTTATTTCTTCATGTAAGAGTTCCAGAGTCCTTTCATTTCCACCTGCAGGACTCCCTCGAGCATATCTTGCAGGGCAGGTTTAGTGGTAACAAATCCCCTCAGCTTTTGTTTATCTGGAATGTCTTAATTTCTCCCTCACTTTTGAAGTGCTGTTTTGCTGGATAGAGAACTTTTTCATTAACAGTTTTTGTTTCTTTTCAGCACTTTGAATATATTGGTCCACTGCTTTCTGGCCTCCAAAGTTTCTGGTGAGTAATCTGGTACTCTTGAGGATCCCTTGTATGTGATGATCATTTTATTCATATATTATCTTCTTGACTTTCCCCATGTCTTTCTTAGTTCTGTAGCATCTTTAAGAGAGTTGTTTTAAAGTCTTTGTAAGGTAGGTCCACCATCATGTCTTTTTCAGGGACAGTTTCTGTTGACTTATTTTTTCCTTTGAATGGGCAGTATTTTCCTATTTCTTTGTATACTTTGTGATTTTTTCTTGTTGTTGAAAACTAGACATTTGAATGTAATGTGGTAACTCTGGGAATCAGTTCTCTTCATTCCCCAGGGTTTCTTGTTTTTAGTTTCTTTGATTGTTTTAGGCTGTGTCTGTCCTAAGCATCAGCCTGAGGTGTAAACTTTAAGGTCCAGTCAGGTCTTTTCTGAGCCTGTATCTCCCCTCAGTATGCATGGTGACTTTCTAATTTCTTTCATTTTTGCAGTTACTTTTGAATGTCCTAGTCTTTGATATCTGGCTCACAAGAGGGGAAAAATAGAAAAATGAAGGGGAAAAAATGGTGCTGGCTCTATATATCTCCTGGAAGTCACTTCAGCCAGAAAAAGGAGGCTCTTGTAACAAACAGGGGACATGCAGCAACAATGGCCACCTCTGTGCACCTGTAATCAGAAGTAGCAATCGCATAAACAAATGGATCCATGCTATTTGGAGAACAGGGTCTTTATGCCCACTTTTGCTCACACAAGCCGGTGCAAATTGCTCCTGCCATGGGACTGACAGGTAGAAGATGGGTACCTACTACTGTACAAAGAGGTGAAACTGACCAAAATTAACAATTTATCATTCAGGCTTCCTCTCGGAAGTTGCAAGATTTCAGCAGACTCCAGAGTTTCAAATTAGTGACATCAGACAGGTTCTGCCACTGCAATTGCTGTCTAGGTGGGGAGACAAGATTTCTGGTGCTTCCTACTCTGCCATTTCCCCCAAATCCTCTCTCCATTCTCCCTTCTTACAGTCATAGAATTTCCAGTTTTTGTCTGGGCAAAGGCTTGCCCAGAATAAAAACTATATATCCCAACCTTCCTTACAGCCAGCTATGACCATGTGACCAAATTTTGGCCAGTGGGGTATAAGTGGAAGTAGTAGTACAAATTTAAGAAGTATCTTTAAAGGGATACCCTTCTCCTATTCCAGATTTTTTTTTCTTTTTTCTTTTTTTTTTAAAGACGGAGTATCTCTTTATCACCCAGGCTGGAGTACAGTGGCACAAACACAGCTTACTGCAGCCTTGTACACCTGGGCTTTAGCAATGATTCTCCCATCTCTGCCTCCAAAGTAGCTAGACTACAGATAGGCACCATACCCAGCTAATTTTATTTTTTTGTGGAGATGGGATCCCATTATGTTGCCCAGGCTGGTCTTGAACTCCTGGAGTCAAGTGATCCTCCTGCCTCAGCTCCCCAAAGTGCCGAAATTACAGGGACGAGCCACAATGCCTGGCCTCCTATTCCAGCTTTATGCTGAATGTATAATGGGTGACTGAACTTTTTCAGCCATTTTGGACTATGAAAAAGACATATGTTGATGCCAGACAAACAAAAGAGAAGGAACCTGGGCTTCCGAAAACATTGGGAGCAATGCCATACCTGAACTAGCTATATTTAGGCTTCTTTTAAATGAGAGTAATAAATTTTTTTGTTTAACCACCATTGTTTTAGTGATTTCTATTATAAACAGTTGAACCTCATCCTAATTAAGGTATTCAACTCATTTCCTGGCCCAGGAAGCCAATTTTTTTTTTTAATCGAGAAATAGCTTTGTTGTGATGTCTCTTTTCATGTATCTACTCACTGAACAAACATCCAAGAAGGCTGTAATTTGGAGTTCAGACACTTTAGGTAGAATTCACAAGGAAGAAATGACATTGTTAAGGTGGAAGCTGCAAACCAGGGAGATATTTGTTGTAGAGAACAGCATCAGTGATTGTCTTAGTCATGTGAGCTGCTATAACAAAATACCACAACCTGAGTGGCTTATAAACAACAAAAATTTTTCAGTTCTGGAAGTTGGGAAGTCCAAGATCAAGGTGACAGCAGATTCGGCATTTTCTGAGGGCCCATTTACTGGTTCATAGTTGTGACCTTTTCATTGTGCTCAAGTGGTAGAAGGGACAAAATGAGCTCTTTTACAAGGACACCTATCCCATTCATGGGGGTTCTTCCTCATTACCTAATCACCTCCCAAATGCCCAATACCACTGCCTTGGGGGTTTGGATCTCAACGTATTAATTTGCGGGTAGGACACAAACATTCAGATCATAACAATGATCCTGGGGCAATCCCAACTACAGACATCTCAACTTATCTTGTGAGAAACCATAAAATGATAACCATAAAGGATTTGAGATCTTAGGGAATTACTGAATTCTCAAGTGTCAGTATCTGAAACCAGCAGATGATTTCTTCTTCTTTCTCTTCTTCTTCTCCTCCTCCTCCTCCTTTTCTTCTGACAGGATCTTGCTCTGTTGCCTGGGCTGGAGTGTGGGGCACAATCATTACTCACTGCAGCCTTGAACTCCTGGGCTAAAGCAATTCTCCCACCTCAGCCTCCAGAGTAGCTAGAACTACAGGCACATGCCACCATGTCCAGCTACTTTTCTTATTTTTTGTAGAGACAGGGTCTTTCACTGTGTTGTCCAGGCTAGTCTCAGACTCCTGGCCTCAAGTGATCCTCCCACTACAGCGTCCTGAAGTGCTGGGATTACAGGCATGAACACCATGCCCAGCCTTTTTCCTCTTAAAGCTTCTGGTATAAATTAAGATCGTATTACAGAACCTGAGCAAGTTCTTTTTTTGAAGACTATTAGCTTAATTAATACCATTTTATCTCATAAGGTCCTGATTACTGTGCTCCCAATTTAACTGAAAACTTACTAGGGCCTATAATAACACACAGTCTAGGAGGCTTAACAACAGCAATAAAAACTTTATACCATAATGATTAAGAGCATAAACACTGAAGTCAGATATATCTAGGCTGGAGTCTACCACTTCCAAACTGTGGGACTTTGGAAATGTTAAAACCCTTCTAAGCTTTGCTTCCCTCACTGAGAGTAACAGATACATAGATTTAATCACATAAAATAATTAGCACAGTGCCTGGCACATAACAGTCACTGAGTAAATGGGAAAAGTTATCATAAGATTCCCAGTACCCATAGTATGTGCAGCTAAAGGCCTGCAGAGGTAACTTATTGTATTTCCTTTAGATGTCCAGGTTTTACCAACTCACATATAACATGGAATCACATGAACAATATTCACCATGTTCCGCTGGCTCTTAACTTTCCAGTTTAATAAAGAAACTCGATCTCTGCCAACTGCCCTCCCCATACACTTAGTAGTGTCTCCATAAACAAATCCTTACCATCCTGGTGATGCCCATATCATTCTTTCTTCTAGCCTCTTTGATGATGTTTGTATAATAGCTAAGGGATCCGCTGCCTTCTAAGATGGACTGAGACTCCTCTCCACTACCTTTACATTTTCCTTAAAATATTACTTCTCACTTTATAAAAAGAGTATCATAGGACTTACTTTTTTCACATAATGTTGTACTGCTAAGATTCATACAGATTGTGGCATGTCATTGCAGCTCATTTGTTTTCGCTGTGATACCGCATCATCCACTCTTCTGAAGATGGGCACCAGGGTAGTTTCTAGGCTTCTGCTATTGTGAAAGCACTACAAAATATGTTCTTGTTCATATTTCCTGTTGTACACATGTAAGTTTCTCTTAGCATATACTCAGGAGTGGTATTGCTAGGATGTAGTCTGTGAATGATACATGTTACTTCGTGCATTAAAATTTCCATATCTAATATTTTCATTTTATGACTTTCTGTTTTTATTTCATCTTTCCTGATCTCTTTGAGAATATTTATTATGCTTATTTTAAATTCTTGGTCTGCTCATTCTACTAATTCTCCTTCAGAAATGTTTATATATATATTTGAAGGCAGGGACTAACATACAAACAACTATGTATAGTGGTCATCCTTGAAGGATTGAGATTATGATAAAACATCAGTTCAACTACCATGGACAGCATTTCATTTTATTTTATTATGTAAAATGTAGAAATCCTTGATTAAGAAAAAATAGGGAAGACATCAGAAACCAAAGAATTTTCTTAGGAAAGCAATGTTTGCTGAAGAATACCTTTGTTCCAGCCATGATGAGCATCTATCTTCTTGGCAATCCATGACAAAGCTCCATGGTATATCTCTCTCTTATTCTTGAGCCTTGGTCCTAGGTATGAATGTCGTTAGAGGTTGTAGAAATAAAAAAAGAACCAAAATAAGAACATACTCTATGAAAGCCAAGCTCAGAGACTGGTCCTCTTTTACTTAGGTATTAATATATCAGGAACAGGAACAATCAACATTCCTGAAAGCATACCTTCTATTCATTTGGGTTTTTTGGCCTGGGGCTTCAGTGTGGAGCTGAGCACTCCACCACCTTTCCTCCACTCACAAATGTCTGCATAGCTGCATGTCCGGCACTTCCAAGCCTCCTCCACATCGACCCCTTGAGGTTCTCGGTGTCCCATCCAATAGGCTATATAATGCTGCACCTTGCTCCTCACCTCTTTCTCTTCAAAGGCTACAATCTCTGTACCTAGCACAGTGGCAGTCTCTTGGTGGATATACTCAATCTTCAGGATATCAATAACTGGGAGGTCTGACAGTGTTAGAGACAAGAAGACCAGTTCCATGAGGTCACCCAAAGACTTCACAGAGAAGCCTCCCTTCTGGGCATGCCTCAGCACTGAAGGCCCCAGTGGCTTTTCTGGACACAATTTTGTATGGTGGATTAGGCTAGCAGGGGTCACTTTCCCTTGTACCATGGCATCAAAGATATATTTGTATAGGCTGACTTGAAAACAATCTTTCTTTTTCTGAGCTTCTAGAGGGAGTACAGGGTGCCTGCGTGTCTTGAGTTCAGCCAGTTCCAGTTCCCCTTTTGCCGTATAGTGCAGCTCATCAATCACTCCAACAAGAAGCACACCCTCCACTTCCCCAAACACTGGAAATTCTCTGATGCGCCCTCCTGACTGTAGGGTAGGTATCATTGATAGTACGTTCAGAAACTTAATTGCCCAAGCATCTTCTTTAGTGGTAATGGGGATAGTCACAAGATCATGAAGTTCTAGTTCTCTAGCTAGGTGGATGCTGGCACCAGTGTCCAAAATAGCTGCCTTCTCAGATGCCAAGAAACCAGGAAGCTCCTTCCCATATGCAGTTTGTAGTTCACACCAGTTCTGAGTAGACAGGTCAGTAACATATAAATATTTAAGGTGGAATCTCTCCATAGGTGATGAGACATCCAATCCTCTTTTCCAGTTTTCCAAGCTTATGGGCTTGTCATCTTTCCCAGGGGGCTCAGTAGAAGGGCCAGACTTGCTAAGTGAAGCACTTGACTCTTGGGCATCTTCCAGGTCCAGAAACTCCAAAAACTCTGAGTCACTCAAGTCTGAGAAGCCGGAGGCTTCTGCTGATACTGTCTCCTCTTCCCCAGTCTCTGCCATGGCACAGCTCTGGATTGGGCAACGAGGGCCCTGCATAATATGTTAAAGAAACACACTGTCCAAATAAAGAACTTCTCAAAAGCACTTTCAAATTCCAATGAGATTAAAAAAAATCATGACAAATTACTCAAATTCTTTAAAGAAGCCAATTTATTTATGACCAATTAGTAATGCCACAGAGTTGCAATACACGTACACTTTACAATAGGGCTCCTTGTAGTATGCCTGGTAGAATTTTTTAAATGGAAAAATAGTTTTATTCCTGGATCTGCCACTAACATATTGTGTGTGATTTTTAACTAAATCACCTTCCTTGGCCTCAATTTCTTCAGCTTTAAAAGGAGATTTGTGGTTTGCCTTTTTTGCTTCAAAATTTTATTGACTTAGAATGTTATTTCATTATTTTAAGTGACTGTACATCTTTGTAAATGTAGGAGCAATGTTTGACAGTTTATGACAGGCCACTTCTATAATTTCTTTGATACAAAGTCCTCAACCACAAAAGTAAATCTCAAATATAGACTGTTCCTTGAGAAAAATCAGCCCTATGATGACTTTTAAAAAAAATTTTTTAATTTTTATTTTTTTGAGACGGGGTATTGCTCTATCGCCCTGGCTAGAGTGCAGTGGCATGATCATAGCTCACTGAGACCTCAAACTCCTGGGCTCAAACGATCATCCTGCCTCAGCCTCCTAAATAGCTGGGACTACAGGCACGTGCCACTATGTCTAACTAATTTTTTTGAACCTTTTATAGAGACAGGGTCTCGCTCTTGTTCAGGATGGTCTCAAACTCCTGGCCCCAAGCAATTTTCCTGCCTTGGGTGCTAGGATTATAGGCATGAACCACCGCCACCTTGCCTTTCCTCTGCTTTTCTTTAAACCAGGAAACAAAGACCACACATTATGTTTGATTGTTTTATTTATTTATTTATTTTGAGACAGTGTCTTGCTCTGTTGCCTGGTAGAGTGCCGTGACATCAGCTTAGCTCACAGCAACCTCAAACTCCTGGGCTCAAGCAATCCTCCTGCCTCAGCCTCCCAAGTAGCTAGGGCTACAGGCGTGCACCACTATGCCTGGCTAATTTTTTATATTTTTAGTTGCCCGGCCAAATTTCTTTCTATTTTTAGTAGAGACAGGGTCTCACCCTTGCTCAGGCTGGTCTTGAACTCCTGAGCTCAAGCGATCCTCCCACCTCAGCCTCCCAGAGTACTAGGATTACAGGCGTGAGCCACCACACCCAGCCTATTTGATTGTTTTGTCTCTCAAGTATTTTTAACCTTAAGAAAATTATCTTGTGAAGATATTCTTTTTAAGCCTTCCTCCAAGCCTCACATATCTAACTTTGCATAGACAGAAAACAAAACAAGGTATGCCCAGTCAATTAGTATTTGACATTGGGTGCCAGAAAAATAAATAATTTGACACAGAATTTAAGCTGATAGAGGTAACTATGAACTAAGTGTCTCTGTCTTGCTATTCTAATAAGCAGTGAATAAGGTGAATGCACCAACTCCCACGTCAAAGCTTAAGAAGTGATGCCCTGAAAAATGTCTTCAATGTTATGGCTGTGCTTAACTAATTTTTAAATAGTCTAAATGTCACTCATAAAAGAAAACACAGATTGCCAGAAGAAAAGTTATTTGCAATGAACAAAAGAAATACAATGCTAAGACTTTTGCTTATATAGTATCTTATGCAGTTATTGCTATATAGGATACTTTAAAAGTAATAAAATACATAACTTTAAACATTCTCATAGGAAAAATTAATTGACACACAGAAGCTGCACATTTGCACAAGTTTAAACTGTAAATATGCTTTAAATGATAATAATTTCAAAATTAGTAACTTTATTTGAACTATAAAGTCCCTGAAAGTTTCAGAGAACGTTTAGCCTCTACCAAAGTGTGCCCTCTGGGGTTTTTGTGAGGGGGAAGAGGGGCACTAAGTCCAAATGAATTAACCTTGAAAATTATTTTATTGCAAATATCTGGACCTGGCTGTCCAATATGGTAGCCACCAGCCATATGTGACTACTTAAATTTAAATTAATTAAAATAAAATAAAATTTAAAATTCATTCTCTTAGTTGCACTGGCCACATTTTAAATGTTCAGTAGCTACATGTGGCTAGTGGGTACAGTATAAGACACAGATATAGAACATTTCTCTGACCACAGAAAGTTCTACTGAACAGCACTGATTCAGACTATTTCATGTGTATGCATTAACTGCCGAAACAGAGAGTAAGTTCCTCAAAGGTACAGACTTTCCACCTGTTTTACATACAACATTGAGAACAGGGCAGTCCTAAACAGGTAAGTGAAATGTCTTGTGGAAAAGACTCAAAGGGGGGCATCTTCTATGGAATTATTCACCTAAAAGAAGAAAAAATACACTAAGGATGGACAATTCACTTAGATGTGTGGCTGGGACTTTCCCATGCAAAAAAAAAATCCAGGAGAGAGTATAAATATATAAATGTAGTGAATTGTATCCGAAAGTGTAGTTTGTATCTCTTTGACACATGAGAGGATTGTACATGGTACATGGACCAACATTATTAGATACACCTTAGATTAACTATAAAACTATTGGAACATTCATGAAATGTCTAATTTCATAGATATTTCTTAGGACAAGTCTGATTCTTTTAAAAATGTAAGTAAAAAAGAAAAAATATGAGAATAATAACATAGGCAGTACATAGATATGGCAAAAATTGTTAGGTGATAAGTGAATGAGATGTTTGGGAAGCACCAGCATAGTGTCAAAAGAGTCTGGGGGTCCTACAGATCTGTATTCTGAACCTGATCCTGAGCAGTTCAGTAGTATTTAATAGTACACTACTTGCCTTTTGAGTAAACTTGGAAAAGGTTTTAGTTTTCCTTAAGCTACTGACGTATCTTTAAAATGAGGGTACTCCTTCTAACCCTACTCAGCTACCAAACATTGAGTGATAAACATAATACACATATTAGCACTCAATAAATGTGGAACTCCTTCTCTTTCCCAAGAAAGAGATGAGAGAGTGTATCTATTTCCTCAGACAAATGAGATTAAACTTTAGAAGAGACGAAACTCCTACTCACCTGGGCCTTAGTTGATTTTCCTCCTCACAGGGAAGGCCAGAATGCTGTAATGACAAGGCTAGGGGCAAAGAAAGAAGCTCTGAAAAACCAAGTCTGCATCAGAGAACATAGATTAGCAACTTGGGTCTTTACTATGGTAGATTCGGGGCTTTTGGTCCTTTCTCACCTGACCGTTCCCTTACGTTGTGGTGTTTTCTCCTCTCTGATCCATCCACTTCACAGATTATTGCCCACCTCAAATCCTAACACCTGCCTCTCTCCTGGGGCAAACTCTCCATGATTTCTTCGTTTTCCCCATACTCTGGATGCAGTTATTTGATCCAATCCCTGTTCCCTGTAAGTAAAAGGGTAAAACATAGCCAAGGTCCCCAGGAGCTCTGAGATTGGTTCCCTTTTCCAGCTCCATCTTCAGCCCAGATGCTCGGGCAGGAAACCGCAGGTCAGAGGCTCTACCTCTTTGTGGTCCTGCTGCCTGCAGAATTGGCCAGGCCTTCACCCTCAACATCCTGACTTGTTTGGTGCGGGCTGCACTTGTGGACTCCAGGGGCATCTGCATTCAGCGGGGACCTTCCCTCTGGTCCCAAATCACTTTCTCCCTGGAGTGCCATGCATGCCCTACTGAGCGCTTCCTATAATGTCCTGGAGGAGCCAGGAATGAGAACATAGGCTCGCTGGCCTCGGGAAGGGGTCCTAGCGGACCATAGGGTCTTCCAAGAGCGAAGGTCCAGAATGGGAACCTGGCCTGCAAGGGGAGACTAAACGAACCGGTTTGCAGGAGCCGCTCCCACCCGGGGAGGGGGACGCGGAGACTGTGCGCAGCCCGCCAACCCATTCGCTGGCTTTCCCCTAACCTCAGATACTCCTCCGAACTCCAGTCTCCACCTGGTTTTGCCGCGGCCTCGGAGCTGTTCCTAGACGCTTCCGCCGGCGAGTTCGAGGAGGCTGGGCAGAGCGCGCTGCTACAGCCCACCATCAGTCCGCCCGCTGTAAAAAGTTGCCCAGAACCCTCTCCCACAACACCCAGCGGCTGCCCAAGGACCGCCCCTTCCCAGAGGCCTCAGCGGCTCCGCCTGTCCTCGCGAGGCCGTGGCTCCCGGGGAAATCCATCTCACTGCGGGGCGGAAGAGGGTGCTACAAACATAAGGGCAACTGCTGGGAACTCGCTAATCGCACGTTGTTTGCCGCTGCCTGCACGTTGTTTAATTCCGGGCGGAGCTACGCTATCTCCTGACGTATAAAGTCCCTCTCTGGCTACTGCCGGGCCACTCCTAGAAAGTATGGCCATGTCGTTTGCCCCGGTGCACCTGGTCTCTGCGCGTTAATTGCTGCGTCCTTTGCCACCCTCGGATTCTCAGTCCCCATCTTAGCACTTGCACCAGCTTTTCCAGCTGAGGGAACAACCACGAACTCACTCTTGAAAGATGCTGGCGCCCTCCTCATCAATGTATTTCTTTTTTTCTGTTTGCTTACTTTTAACTATTTATTGGGAAATATAACACAACTATATTCTCAAGCATAAAACAAAGGTAAGTATAATAATTATTGAACATTAAACAGACATGTCATCATTAGAGCAAAACTAGAACAGTGCCATTCCCTTCCCAAATACACTCCTGAGGCAACTACTAGCTTGACTTTTATGGCACTTCCTTGCTTTTCTTTACAGTTTTTCACACATATATGGAAATTTGATTTATGACAAAAGGTGGCATCACACAGCAATGGAGAAAAGATGGTGTTTTCAATGAAGGTTCTATGACAATAGGGGTATCCTTATGAAAAAAATATAAAAAGGGACCTCTATCTCCCTTCACAAAAATCACTTCTGGGTGGATTAAAGATTCAAAGATTCTTTCATCTCCAGCTAAACTATAAAGCTTTTAGAATATAATATAGGAAATTATCTTTTGGACTTCAGAATAGGTAAATATTTTTAAATAAAAATAGGAAAGCATAATATTAAGAAAACTACAAAGGATATTTTGTGTCGGTTGGGAAAATTTAAAAGTGACTTGTGTTATAGATAATATTAACAATCCAGTACAGATATCCTGAGTGTAATAATAATTTTGTGTTTATGTAGGAAAACGTCCTTTTTCTTAGAAATATAGAAGTTGAGGAAAAGCTTTTTAATCAAGTGAGATATGAGAGGGCATTCTTGGATTGAGGCTGGAAAAGGTTTCTGCCTCCTCTCCAATATAACCTTCCTTAGCCAGGATGTAACTCCCAGTGCCGGGAAAACCCCTTCCCAACCCCTTCACACATGGACAACCCTCTTCAAATGGAGTTTGGGGGCCAATGCCACTAGGTGGAGTGAAAGAGAGATTGAGAAACAATCGTGGAATTTGTGGGGAAAAGAAATATCCAAGACAGAAATACCATATTCCCCAAAGCTTTGAGTCTGAGGACGGTAGGCCTCCAAATTCAGAAAAAGGATGTCTTTTTCCCCAGAAGGATATCCTAGGAAGTCTGGATCTTTAAGGCCCATCTGTATACAAAAGTCATTGATTTGGTTCTTTCATCTCCAGGTCTATAACCATGGAAATACTGTTTGATACAAATGGTCCATTTTCCTCTCTGTCCATCCTTCTTTCCTTGGTTTTTTAGAACATAGGATTTGTACCTCTCACATTGTCCTGGCTAGAGGCTACCATATATCAGAGGAGGTCTTTATATGAGTAGTCTCTAGAGTGGCACTGTTGAATACAGAAACCACATGTGGCTCTTGAACACTTGAAATGTGGTTAGTGTGAAATGAAATGTACTATAACTATAAAATACACAGTGAAGCTGAGCGTGGCAGCTCATGCCTGTAATCCCAAAACTCTGGGAGGCCAAGTCAGAAGGATCACTTAAGACTAGGAATTCGAGACCTGCCTGGGCAACAAAGCAAGACCCCATCTCTATGAAAAATTTAAAAATTAGCTGGATGCAATGGCACATGCCTGTAGTCCCAGCTACTTGGGAAGCTGAGATGGGAGGATTGTTTAAGCCCAAGAGTTCAAGGCTGCAGTGAGCTGTGATCATACCACTGCACTCCAGCTTGAGCAACAGAGAACCTGTCTCAAAAACCAAAACAAAACAAACAAGAACCAATATATCTTGAAGACTTAGTACAAAAAAATGTAAATAACTCATAATTTTTCATATTGGTTACATGATGATATTTAGGATGTGTTTGGTTAAATATTTTAAAATTAATGTTACTGCTTTTTATTAATGTAGTTGCTAGGAAATTTCACATTTGTGCTGTGGCTCACATTGTATTTCTATTGTACAGTGTTGCTAGAACATCAGAACCTTAAGGGCAGAGAATTTATGTTGCTCAAGTTGTGTTCCTCACAGGTGCTGGAATAATAATTGACATAGTCTTTATATACTCAAGAGAACTTTATTGACAATATTCTGTATTTAAGAATCTTCTCTTCCCCATGTTAAGATCAGCCTCTCTTCAGCCAAACTTGTGGTCATTGAAAAGGGCATTTTTAGTCACAGAAATCTAAAGGAGGCTGAGAAATTGGGGTAGATGGGAATGAGTTTAAGGATGTAAGCCTAGGGCATGCTTCAGCTAAAAGCAGGAAGCTTAGATATAGGACATGAATGAAGGGGTTTCTCTTTCCATTTCTTGGATTTGTTTCCCCTGTGTTTGCTCCATTATCCAGACAGCTTCCCTCCTCTTACACTGCTAGTAGTTTCCAGGGGCTATGAAAGCCTTACAGATTTGTGTCCAGTGGAAAAAAAGGAAGTCCACTTCCCTAATTGTTCAAACGTTCCAGAAATTGGCCCTGATTAATCAAAATGCGGTGATATGGTATGCCTGTCTTAGCCAGAATCTTATACAAAACAGAGCCTGAGGCAGCATGCCTTTTTTGTTATTTTTTTAATTTGGAAGGTGCAAATCCATGGTAGCAAGGACAAGAGGGAAGTGGAGCAATCAACAATGTAAAGCAAATTGAAATAGTGTGTTATTGCACTGGCTATTGCTTCGTGGTAAGCCATGGTTCTTCCACACTGATTTCTGAGTAATTTTGTAAAATTTAAATCCTATGTTGTCACTCATCTCTATTCTAAAATCCTGTAGGATAAGGCTTATCCCTTTAATTTAGTAAATTGAGCCAAGAATTCATGGGTTATCCAGGAAGGCATAAATTTTATGACATGTATCACACATCACTGCCTTATGATGTGGTGCAAACTAAATCTGGATGAGTAGGAGCTAACAAAGAAATTGGGCAGAAGGAAGAGGAACAGAAACATGAAATAGAATGGAATATTTAGAAGACCCTAAGATCTTTATGGCTGGAGAAAAATATGCTTGGGTGGAAATTTAGAAGCCACTTCCAGAAAAATAGGCAATACTCTATACTGTGTTCTGTACTAAGAAATTTGACCTTTATCTTCAAAGTTATGAGAAATCATTGAGGGATTTTAAGCAATAAAGTGGTTTGATTAGACATGTGTTTTAGAATGATCACTTTAGAACAGTGGGGAGGATAGAGAGATGAATCCAGAGTAGATATTGAAAAACCATTTGGGAATCTTTTAAGCAGTTAGGAAGTGCTAACAACCTGATTAAGGCATTGGCAATGGGAATGGACAGGAGATAGACTGAGGAGATCCGAAGTAAAATATACAGAACTTGGTGATTGGGGGAGTTAATAGATGAGAGGAAGAAGTTTAAGTTGAAGAGTTGGATAGATGGTGGTACCACTTCCTGGGTTAAGGAATACAGATTTTATTGAAAAGATTATGAGTTGAGTTTTGGACATGTTCACTTTGAAGTGACTATGTGATATACTAGTGGAGTTATCCAGTGGAACATTGAATATAATGTTCTGGTGCTCAGGAGAGATTTCTGAGATAGAGATGTACATGTAAGAAGTGTTGGGATATCAAATCAATCAGACAACATGTGTAGGTAGGAAAGAGACTATGCCTAATGGCACAGCCCTGAAGAAGAACATTTCTGTGACCAGCAGAGGAAGAAGTGCCCATGAGATAAACAGAATGAAGGAACAGGCACTGATAACAAGCCAAGCCAATAGGTAGGCTCTAAAGCATAACATGAAGATCTCCTGGGGCAGCAGCAGATCTAAGTAAACCTCTTAAGAATGGCAAAGAGTGGCTATGATCAGTCAATTAAAAGTAGGTGTTTAGAAAGCTAGGATAACAACCTTGGTGAAAAAGTTCTCGAAAATGTGATACAGGTAAAAGGTTATGAGGAATTAAAGGAGGGGATTCTCCATTTCTTCATCTATAAAGTGAAGGGTTTAGATTAAGTGAGTTCCTAGACCTTTCCAGTTCTAAAATCCTGATCCCATGAGCTGGTATTGAAAAATGGGTAGGATTTGCTACTCTATGAACAGTAAGCCCTTCCTCTGGGAACTGCTCTCCTGTGCTTCCAGCCACCACTCCATCCATATGGTTCTAACAGAAGCTGAGATTTCTGTGTACAATTGATTTGTTTAGAGGTAGGCGCCTGACCTACCTGGGCCAGTAAGAATCCTTCCCCAGGAATTTGAGAGTGAAAGTGAGAAAGAGAAGACAGCTTTTCTTGGTGATGGGAACTGAATATATGGAAAATCTGGAGCTGATGGTAACCATGATTTGCAATGAAGTGTTTAAGGGGAAAAAAAAAAAAGGAGGCCAGAATCAAGACACAGAAGCAGAGATGAGAGATAAAAAACTACCTGGGTCTTCCAAAGGACTTCAAGTCCTGGTTCCAGTCCATTGTTAGCAGGTATCACAGTCCCTGAATTCCATGATATAACCCAATATCCCTCGAATAATATCTTCCTTTGAGACTTAAAGTAGCCCTAGTTGATTTCTGTTATTTGCAACCTAAAGAGTCCTAAGTAATAAACTGAATTTGGTCAGAGCCATATAAGGAGAAAAGTAAATGGAAGATGAAGCTGTAAGATAGGACTAGATGTAATGGAGGCTCTTAAGTGCCAGGCTTTGGATTATATTAATAACTGGAGTAGTGACTGTGGGGAGACAGCTGAGGGGAAATCCATTAACACTTTTAGAATCACTAAAACTTTCATAAAATGTTGATTGAAAAATAAAACATACAAAATCATTGTGGTCCTGGCCTTGGTGCTCAGCTTTCACATCATAAGCAATGTTAAATAATGCTCATGCATTCATTTAATGTCTATTAAGTAGAAAGTCACATCCCTCCTCCTTTCTGTCTCCCTCCCTGTGTTAACTCTAACTTGCTAACATGAGCATCCTGTAAAATGCTATGTATGGTGAGGAGATCATTAATGGTAGACCCTGCCATCCTACATACCCTGCCTCAGTCATCACTTCTCTATTCCAATCAGAAGTGCTGCAGCCAAGATTATATTTGCTAAGGTAAATGGATCAGTCTCTTTAAAGGGACTCTCTTTCATCAGCCAGTTCCAGCCTCAGAAGTCAGGGACTAGAGCAGTTGGTGGAAAGATGTCTCCTCTTTCTCCCGCTGAGACTAGCGGTCTTGGCTATTATTCAAGAAGATGCAGATTCTTCTCTGGCTCCAGGGATGGCAAATGCTGGTGTTTCTGGGGGATGCAGCTCAGCTGGTACTTCTTAGGTCATGTTATTGAGACGAACTGATGCTTCTTGGATGGTTGACAGGGCTATTGGTCCAGGAGATGCTTCAGCATCAGTTATGGCTCCTAAAGCTCCATTATCTTGCTGGCGGAAAAATAAATTCGTCCACCCTCTATGGTCAATTTGCCAATATCCATTCTACAAATGTACATACCCTCTAGTACAGAAATCCCAGTTCTACGAATTTACCCTACATATACACTTACATGTGTGAGAAATGAAAACATGTAAGAATATTCATTGATTATTATACAAAAGACTGAAAATAACCCAAATCTGTCCATAGTAAAGAGGCCAAAAAAAGTACATTTATACTATGCAGCTATAAAAAGTGAGTAGGCACTTTATATAGTGAGGCGGAATGACCTCCATGAAATATTGTGAAGTAATAAAAACAATGTGCAGATGTTTGTAGAAGAGGTAGCCATTTCTGATTAAAAAGAAAAAGGGATACTGCATATTTGTACTCTCTTGGATGTAAACAGAAAAATCTGAAAGGGTGCACAAAAAATGTTATAAAAATGATATCCCTAGGTCAGAAAATTTGGTGGTGAGAAATGTAGGAAAAGAGGCTTCTCCCTATATACAATTGCTTGTGCCTTCTGAACTTCATACCATGTAAACACTTTCCCCATTAAAAGAATAAAATTTTAACTTAAAAAATAGGGATGGCAGTATTTTAAACAGTAGTTCCCCATGCCGATCTATATATCCATTAATACTCATGAAGAATAATTTTTAATGCACCATGAAATCAGAAAAACTTATGTTCTGAATTTTTCATAATGCTGAATTCATGTAATTAGTTTGAAGGGCCAGATTTTATTTTATTTTATTTTTTGGAGACAGAGTCTTGCTCTGTCACCCTGGCTAGAGTGCAGTGGTGTCGCCATAGCTCACTGCAACCTCAAACTCCTGGGCTCACGCAATCCTCCTGCCTCAGCCTCCAGAGTAGCTGGGAATACAAGCACACACCACCATGCCCAGCTAATTTTTTTTTCTATTTATTGTAGAGATGGGGTTGGTCTCCAACTTCTGAGCTCAAGTGATCCTCCCACCTTGGCCTCTCAGAGTGCTAGGATTACAGGTGTGAGCCACCACACCCGGCCCATATTTTATTCTTAAGTACTTTGTATGGAGATGTTAGTAGACAGTAGTTACCAAGGTAATGTTTATTTACACAATGGGCAAACTTAAAAGTTGGCATCATTACATCGATTCTTCAAATTCATCTGCATCCTGAAATTTTAAAGCATAGAATCACTGATTTAGACTTGGCTTTTGTTCTCATGTCAAATATCTCCTTCTAAACATTATTTCGGAAGGCATTCCTCCTGTGTATTTCATGGTGTCGACTAAGTGATGAATTATAGCTGAAGGCTTTTCCACATTCGTTACATTCATAAGGTTTTTCTCCAGTGTGATGTCTTTGATGTTTTTTAAAGGATGAATCATGCCTATAGGCTTTTCCACAGCGGCTGCATTCATATGCTTTCACTCCTGTATGAACAGTTTTGTGGTTGCTAAGGTGTATCCTCTGTCTAAAGGCTTTCCCACATTCCTTACATTTGTAGGGTCTTTCCCCAGTATGGATTCTCTGGTGATGTGTTAGATACGCTCTATGACTAAAGGTTTTACAACATGCAGTGCATGCATAGGGCTTCTCCCCAGTATGAATTCTTATATGTTCGCTAAGATGTCTAATCTGTCGAAAGGTTTTCCCACATTCATTGCAAGTAAAGGGTTTCTCTCCAGAATGAGTCCTCAAATGCTGGATCAAGCTAATATTCTGGCTGAAAGCTTTCTGACACTTATCACATACATAGGGTTTCTCCCCAGTGTGAGTTCTATGATGCTGATTAAGCGATGAGCGATGTCTGAAGGCTTTGCCACATTCCTCACATTCAAAGGGTTTCTCACCAGTATGGATTCTCTGGTGTGTACTAAGGGATGCACTTTGACTAAAGGCCCTTCCACATTCTTTACATCTGAAAGGTTTCTCACCAGTATGAATTCTCATGTGTTCAGTAAGGTGAATGGGTTGTTTGAAGATTTTTTCACATATATTACATTCATAGGTTTTTGTTCTTATGTAACTTGTTGGATGATTAATCAAATCTAATTTGTATTTGTTCCTCTTTCTAGGTGTATCACATTTATGATGCCTCTGTTCTATAATGACATTTGAACTCACAGTGATATTTTCCCCAAATCTGTTAGTTTCTTGGCCTCTCTCCTTGTGGGTCAAGATGGTTTGTCTCACATCTCTCACACAGGTTTCATGGTGCCTTTCTAACATATCATCATATTTGGAGACTTTTCTCAATGTGGAATAAATGATATCATCCTTCATGACCCTTTCCATTATAATGCCATGATACAACTGTTCCTGTGAAATGGCATTCTTTGCAGTTGACTCACTGGTTTCTGTTTTACTCTTCAAGTCTGAAAGAAATGGAAAAACTGCAAATAACTCATACTCATTATGCTTTGAAAAATCAATCACTATAGTGGTATGGAACAGAGATTTAGACAACAATACGTGTAAGTACATAAGATTTTGACTATATTTAAATATGGTTATACAGCCTGGAGAGGTAATGGGAAATGAAATTAAGAAACAGTGAACAAGTTAGAAGTGTCATTTTATACATATAATAAAATCTGAATCCTGCTCTTTGCAATAATACTAAGTAATAAAATTTCAAAGCTATGTCTTAAGAATGGAAGTATTTTAAATTGACAACTACTTTTGGAAAACAATCTCAGAAAGATAGAAAGAAGATGTCTTTCTCTCTCTCTCTCTCTCTCTCTCTCCCCCCTCTCTCTCTCCCCTCCAGCAATAGCAGAAGAGTCACTAGTTCAAAAAACAGGGCTTGAACTAAGAACAAAGAACATTACACTGTCTTTTACTGAAAATTGTATTTATATGTGTGTGTGTGTATAATTCTGTTTTCTGTAGTTATTAATATAGCCATGGAAGTGTTACTTATATAAGGAGACTTGTAAAAAACCCAGACTGCTATGTTGCTACTGCTGGTAGGTTCTAGGAAAATATCCTTTAACCTTTAAAATTCTGACTGGTTTCCTTACTTGATAATTTGTTGCACCATTACTAATATTTTATCTGACAGGTATATTATCTTGAAAGGTATAATTTCTTTTAAGATTTTTTGGTCAACACAGAAGGATCATTAGTACTTCCAAATTCCAAATTCTAAATGAAGAGAGGCAATAATAGTATCTAATAATGTCTATGCTCTGCAGGCCCGATTCTGTCCTGAATAGGACCAGGAGGAAGGA
>NW_012148052.1:2521686-2529137 GCF_000956105.1 Propithecus coquereli
TATGTAACAAAAATATGAGAACATAATGGGAATGATAATATTTAAACTCAGAAGTGTGGTTATTTTGAAAGGTGGAAGGGGAACAGCAGGGCTGCAACTCTGTTTTATTTCTTAATCTAGATGGAAGCTACATAAAAATGTGTTATAATGTTCTCTATGCCTTTCTGAATGTCTAAAATATTTCATAATAAAAAGAAAAGTTTAAGGAGATTGCTAGAAACCACAGATTTGGTGAGAAAGAAATTTCTCTTGTAGGAGTTTTCATGAAGCAGCCATTATAAAAAATCAAGATACGCAGTTGAAAAGAGAATGCAAACTGAAGCTGGGACTGAAAGCTGGCAAAAAGTGAAAATAAAGGGCAAGAAAATTAAAGATTTACAGAATGCAGTAAGAGTCTTCAAAAGAGATCTGTTTTCTGTGGAGAGACCAGGTGCATCTTACTGCTTAAAGAAAAGGACCTTTAAATTGGCAGTCCTAAGGATATTGGAGACAGAGGGAAAATCAAGTTCGACCTTAATGAGAACAAGACTTCTCTTCCCTCCAACTCCAGAGGGACCTTTGCTAGAGCTCAGTGAAGGAAAGGGCAATGGAGGGAGGGGTGAAATCAGGTTTAGTGCAGGCCCTGTCCTGTGAACCTTCCCCACAGCCTGGAATGACTTTGAGCACTCTGATCTATGTATTAAAAGGTACCATCTGCCTTGCTCTCACCTGAACTGGGATCTCCTGGGCCTTCTTTCTCTGTCATCCATGGCTCCTCTCCTTTTTCCAACTGGGAAATCACACTGGGTTTAGAAAGTTGATATCCTGCTTATGGAGTAAAAAAAGAATGTGAATGTTTATGTTGATGTCAAAGAACTATCCCCAGAATTTAGGTCAAGTCTTCTGGTATTCAGGTTCTCTGAAAGTGGAAAGGGGTGGATCTTTCTATTCTGCCTCTATGTAGTAAAGCTGTTCCCCAAGGAAGGTTGATCAGATATGCCCTGGCTTGGTTTTCAAAGGAATAAGACATCTCTAACACAGAACACAAGGCCAAGCTTCAAGAAATCTACAACATTGATAATGTAAAATAATGACTTTCCTGTAATGGGTAGGTTTCTGGATGTGTGGGTAGCCCATTCTTACCTACTGACACCAAGTTCCTGTAGTTCTCCAGCATCACCTCTCGGTACAGATTCTGGTGAGCAGGGCCTAGTTGCCCCCACTCTTCCTGGGTGAAGTCAACAGATATGTCTTTGAAGGTCAACAGTTCCTAGAATATCAAACACATTCCTTTTCAGCCAGAGACCACCTCTGTCAAGGTCCAACAAGGTCTGACAGTATTCTGAGTTCTAAGAGATTCTAAACTAGTTTTACCAGGAACCTCCTCTGGATCTGTTTGGAGATTCTCTGGAGATTACTATAAATAATTAAATATATGGAAGGACAGATGGTCATGCATGTCTTAGAAAGAAATTAAGCAGGATAAAGAGAACAGGGAGAGCCACAGTGAGGATAGGAATATCTCTTATGTAAGGTGGTTGTGGGAGCCCTCTCTAAAAGGGTGATATCTGACCAGAGACATGAATTCAGTAAGGGAGACAGCCATGTGGAAAGCTAAGGGAACAGCATTCTAGGCAGGTACAAAGTACCTAAGGTTAGAGCATCCTTGGCTTGTTTGAGGAACAGGAAGGTAAACAGCATACCTGGAGGCAGCTTAGTTAAGGAGAGAGTAGAAGGAGATGAGATCAGAGAGGTAGGTGCGAAGGCAAAGAGAAAGGCTTTTGTTCCCCCCCTAGCACTTACTGGCATAAACACCTATGCGTTCTTGCTGAGCTTGAATTCTGGAGTCCCACTGGAGTTTAATTCAAAAATGAACAACAAAACTGTCTGGATCTGTGGTCTAATCCTTTCCTAGCTCAAATACTAAAAAGATAAAAGAGATAAGCCCTCAGCGGTGGTGTCATGGGGTTGGCAGTTGGGCTAATCAGAGGTAACCTCAATCAAATTAAAGCTGCATCACAGCCAAACTTAGCCACAGCTCTAGGAGGAATATGAATAATCATCCCCTCACCTTAACCACCAGACTAAGAAAAGGGCTTTGAGTCTCTTGGAAACCGAACAAAACAAAATAAATTACACACACACACACACACATGCATGCGTGCACACACACATACTTTACATATAATATCTGAACTGCAACAAAGAATTATTAGATAAGAAGAAAAGTATAACCTATAATCAAGAAAATGAAAATCAATAAAAGCAGACCCACAGGTAACCAAGTCATTGGAATTATCAGAAAAGAAATTTAAACCAACTGTTAAAATATAGGCTATTTCTTTCAGTGCTTAAAATCACAATAATTAGAGATTTTAACACTCCTCTCTCAGTAAATGACATAACCAATAGACAAAAATTCATCAAGGATATAGGAGATCTGAACAACACTATCAACCACTTCAATCTAATTAACACTTACAGACCACTACATCTAACAAGTACAGAACATACATTCTTTTTTAAATTAAACTCTTTAAGATACACATAGATTCACATGTAGCTATAAGAAATGACAGAAAGACTTCATGCACTCCTGTTGGGGGCAGAGCAGAGTATGGGTTAGGAAGGGGCAGGAGGGAACTTTCTGAAATGGTGAAAGTGTTCTGTATCTTGATTTGGTTGCGTGGTATATACAAATGTCAAAATAGAACCATACGCTTTCTTAAGTGTATTCCTGTTGTAAATTATACCTCAATTTTAAAAAATTTAATCCTTTCCCAGTGCTAAGAATCCAATCAGTTTATGATAAATGAAAGGAAGTGAGAAATTCCAAATAAGCAGAATGTAGACATAACTCTTTAAATAATTAGACTGTTACTGTTACTTCTTCCATATTACTATCAATAACCCTAGAATGCGTTTCAATCCTAGAAGGCAGATATTAGCATCTGAACTTCTTGGTTGAGGAAACCGAGATTTTTAAACAGCTAAAAAAATAGCTCCAGATCACCAATCAAGTAATGATAAGAGAGAAAATCAAATCCTATACCATCTAATTTCAGAACCCAAGTTCTTTTCAGTCAAAACTGCAATCCTCCAACAAGATCTCCTTTTTAAAAGTCTTTCTTTTGCATTTATTCTATAACTTTCCTTCTGTTTCATCTGTTCCCAGCAGGCAGTGAGGACTACCCATTTCTGACACCCTGTTTTAACTGCTCCCCTCGCTGCTCCTGCTTTTCTGCCCAGCCTGCAGTATGTGTACTCTGTGTGACCTATTTCTTCTCTGCTCACTTCCCCTTTGGCTGTGGTTTGACCTGTGCTCTCAGCACTATACTGAGAGTCACCTCTTGAAATTCAGTGCTATGTGTACATGACTAAGAATGTTAGAACTTTCTTCTCAGACATTTTGATTTTGAGTATTTTTATTGAGGTTTATCTTACATCTCAAGTGGTATCTGTTGGTTTTTAGGGGCTAGTATTATATCACTCATTTTGCTTTCTCTACAGAAATTAGCACAAATATTAGATCTAGATGTTGGTGAGAAACAAGAATTACGTGGAGGGAGGCCACTAAGCGTACGGAAATTGCCAGCACTGAAGCCCAATTTTCTACACAAGAGCGAACTGCACTGAGCTCCCAAGTTGAATTTGTTAGTCTCAACACCTCTCCCCACCTCCAAAAAAAAAGGAGGCAGGCTATAGCCTTAAAAACCAAGAAGCAATGCCAAGAAAATGAGAGGAAAGTCCATCCTACCTGGGATTCTGCTGCTGGGGGCCCAGAGGTCACTTCATCCTCTAAACTTTCTCCTTGGATCACATCAGCATCCCGAGACAGCAGAACTATGGAAGGAAAACAGCCAGAAGGTTAGCATCTCCTCACATCCCCCAAACAGAAAAACTGCCTGCAGACCCACTGAATGTGGCTCTTTTCCCAATACATTCACAAAGAGGGACATTTAGAGCCACTCAAGAGCAGCCCAAGCCTCCTTCATGAGGACAACTTGCATGTTGCTTGAGCATTAATATTTCCCAGTGGTCAAAAACTACGTATGAGAGAATAAAGTATTTTGGAAAAGTAAATGGATAATTCTTTAGATTAAAAAAAAAATTCCCAATGGTCAATGCCGTTCCAAAAGCACATATCTCTCAGGACACTCGTTTGCTCAAAAATCCTCAAGCATTCTCCAGTGACAAGGAAGAAAAATACAAACACGTCACCATGGACTTCAAGGCACTCTACAATCAGCCTGAAGTGTACTTTCTCAACAATGGTTACCTCTAATCCACCATTCTTTACACATGGGACATACACCCCCACCACATTCCTAACCCTGTTAGACTAAATATTCCCCATTCTCTGAGCCAATCTTCAAGGTACTCATTTTTGTATCTTTTCCCCAAATCTTCTATCAAAAATTTAAGACATTCTTCGAGGCTCAATTCAATGCTATCTGCTTTGTGAAAATTTCTGAAATACATACAATCAGAAGAAAGTTTCCTGTCCCTTGTATTCCAACAGAACTTTTCTTAGGCTGCTTTCTATTATTTTGATCGGGGTATATGTCTATCTCCATCAGTTAATAATCAGCATTAGAGATAATTAGTCATTTTCCATCTGTACAGAACACAATAAACACTGCCTGAGTTTAAAGTGTTAAAGGTATCAATAAAGACACCACATGAGACACATTCCTCTGTCCTTCTGTCTACTCCTGACCACTAAATAAAGTATGATTTAGGGCATACCTCCCATGGAACCCACACAGTTCAAGGTAAAGAGAGTAATCAGGCCTGTCATTCCTGCCTCTCAGCAGATGAAATGAAAAAACGGATACTTGTGAAAATTACTGGTCTGGGGCTAAAATGACTGGAACTTGGAGGACTTAAGGGGGCAGAAACCTTTGACTCCCTCTCTATGAATCACATTCCCACACCCAGGAGCCACTGGTGGGAACACCTTGTATTTTCTTCCTGCCACGTGTTGTATTTAAGGACAGGAGATGGGAGCAGCGCAGAGGTGTCACAAGGAGCCCGTGCTGGGAGCCCAGTATTTTCCCTCACCTTTCCCTCCCCTTCCCAAAAGCTGTAAGAATGAATCCCAAAGAACTTCTTTCCCCCAATTTCCTCCCCAAGAGACCACCCCGATGAAATGTATACCTATCTTTTCACACACAAACGAGACCTCCTTCTTCCCCCTTCATCAGTCTATTCTCACCTTCTCCCTCAAACATTTTGGTCACATCCTCCCACCGGGGCGCCCCATCCTTGGCCTTCTTTGGATGGTGCAACTTCACCCAGGTGCTGGCCTCGGTGGGCAGGGTGATCAGGAGCTGCTGTGGCATGATGATGCCTGCCTGACTGAGCTTCTGGTGAGGAAACTGCCAGAACCTCTGATGAGAAGCTTCAGGGCTGTGCGGTCCTCCTCAGATTGCAGTCACCTGCCCTCAGGACTTCGGCCCCTCAGGAAAGGAGCTGCGTCTGTCCTAGAGATTGGAGCTTGGGTTCCAGCAGCAACAGGATCTTGTGGCTCCTGGAGGCTGGTGTGACTTTAACAATTCTGAAAAATGGACTCCCCTCTTAAATTAAGCACTATTTCTCTGGGAGGCAGCCAGCTGAGTAGATTTGAGCATTGCCTCAATATTCTTCTACAGGAGCAAGAGGGAAGAGAAAAGGGATCCAGAAGCATCTGTCATACACCACAACTCCAGAACCTGCAGAAGTATATTTAAAACTGCAAAAGATCCAAAACAAAGATCATCAATGTAGGAGTAATAATCAATGTTCCTGGATGTGGCTCTATCTCTCAGTTCCATACATACATACACGGATAGTCAAAGATACATAAACACCCCAAAGATGTACAAACATGCACAGACCCTGCCTTGACTTCCCTCCTTGTAAGCTGCAGGCATCTTCTGCCTGGATACAAACGTGGGGGTTAAAAAGGCAGGTTTTGAAATCAGACAGCCTGAGTTAGAACCCTGACACTAGCACTTAAAAGCCCTAAGGCACTTCAGCTCCCTCAGCTTCTGTTTCTTCATCTATAAAATGAGGATGATAATTGTACTTCATATTGTTGTAATGCTGGTTGAGACAATGCTAGGCACACAGCAAATGCTTAATAAACATTGTTATAAGCCTTTTATCATCTTGCTTATTACAGCATTATCTTTTTAAATTAGTTTTTGAAAAAATTAGAGATGTGAATTTAAAGTTCAAGTATCTGTACTGATAGAATAATCACATAGCTGCGTTTTCGCACGAGAAAGCAGCACAGACACATCACCACCCGCGCAGATAACCAGCAGCTGCCAATTTCCTTCTAACCTCACTGGTTGGCTGCATCCTGGTTTCAGAAATGTTAGCATTGGAGAGGGGTCTTCGAATGGAGGAAATACAGTACTTCAAGTATAACAAGGACTACAGCAGAATTGGAACAGGCAAATTTGGAAACCCATGATCTCAACTAACCCTCCTGGCATCTGAGTAGGTGCTTCCGCCGTGACTAGGTCCAGGTGTATTTGGTGCCCCAAGAACAGTCTTAGCTGCGTGAAAAGGGAGCCGGCCCAACTTTTGCAAGTTTGTAGGGAAGGGATGGGTATGTGACTTGCGGGTTTGGAATTTTTGTTTATTTCTTTGTGTTTTTTACTTTTTTCCTGTGACTGATGCAGAGAAAGGAGTTGTGTATATCCTAGAGATTGGAACCTGTAGAAAATATCCTGCCCCTCAATATATAAAAGGGTCTTGTTACCGAAGTGCAGAAACTTTCAAGTGCAGGAACTTAAGAACCGTTAATGGCTAAGAAGCTTCATCTCGAAGATGCCCCATCCTCACAGTGGTCCCAGACACGCCACCCTCGGACTGCGGACTCAGGCAGAGAGGCCTCCTACTCACCAGATCGGCCGTGGACGCAGGTAGGACCACAGACAGGGGCGTGAGAGCGCTTGCTCTTGGGTTTTCAGCTGCAGAGTGTCTCTTTAGAGATGGACTGAATGGTAACAGATTTTGTTCCTTTCCAGCCTTTTACAGACAGACCACATCTTCGCTCAACGCATTCTCCAAAAAACATCCAGCCTTTAGATGGGCTTCCCCCAGAGGACCCTCGGCCTCCGGACTGGACTAGGGTCCTTTCCAAAGTCCCACCAAGGGCCGGCCTAGGGCGGGTGGGCTTTGCCAGCCGCACCCCAGGAGCGGAGCTTTGGGGGCCGGAATGGGAGGTGCGCCCTAAGCCGGTTTCTCGCAGACCCGGGTGAGAATACACGCACCGGCTGCTGCTTTAATGCTGGAGCCAGCGGTAGCGGCCAAGCCCACCCGGCCTCCGGCCTCTTAGGCCGCAGCCGGGAGTCTCGCGTTGCCCCTGGCCTCCAGACGCGCCCTCGGGGGTCGCCCGCACCGCCGGTCGCCCTCGCCCCAACACTGGCAGTCCCCGGCCGAGCCCACCCCACGCGGTTGCGCCGCGGGCTGGCTCT
>NW_012148052.1:2530007-2531670 GCF_000956105.1 Propithecus coquereli
TGAATTTAGTGGGGGAGACACGATGGAGCTAATAACAATGTATCTAAGAGATGCAAGATAGTAGGGAATTACTACACCAGACCAGAAGCTGGAAAGCCAGGATCCAGGGAGGTAATCCAACTTAGAAGCAGCTTTTGCCCTGAGGGCATTTACCTAGCTGGAAAATGATAACCCTCCTTTCGAACATCAAAGAAGAAGAAAATAAATAAAACAAAGTGAATGAGGAGAGAAATAGAAGACCCTCTTTACAATAAGTAGGAGGCCAAAATACTGCACCCTCAGGGTGAGTATGAATTGGAAATGCAACAGCTTTAGAGGACTTTACAAAGTTGGGATCAAATTGCCTGTCTCAAGTCATGATCTTGGTTTAAGGTTGTCTCTGACTATGCTGCCACCAGATGCCTGGCAAAAGCAAATATAAATCTTCTTCGGAGAAAAGCATTATTATTGTAGGCCCCAAATTCTTCCTACATGTAAGTTTTCATAGACAATGTTAAGTATGGAATTAAAGATAACCAGGTAAACAAGGAAACCAGACTCTTTTAGTGAGAACCAGCAGAAACACAACAGAAATAGGCCTGCAGAAACAACTGCTTTTGGAATGATCAGATGCAAACTGTAAAATAATATTTTCTTTGTTCAAAGAAATAAAAGATAACTTGGACAATTTTGGCAAGTACCTGGAAACTATAAAAAGTGATAGAGGCCAGGCACAGTAGCTCATGCCTATGATCCTAGCAGTTTGGGAGGCTGAGGCAGGAGGATGACTTGAGGTCAGGAGTTTGAGACCAGCCTCAGCAAGAGTGAGACCCTGTCTCTACTAAAAATAGAAAAATTAGACGGACTTTGTGGCATGTGCTTATAGTCCCAGCTACTTGGGAGGCTGAGACAGGAGGACTGCTTGAACCCAGAAGTGTGAGGTTGCAGTAAGCTGTCATGACACCACTGCACTCTAGCCCAGGGAATATAGTGCGACTCTGTCTCCAAAAAACAAAACAAAACAAAACAAAAACAAAAAATGTGATGGAGCAGATGTAAAAAAGAACTAAATAGACTTCTGTGTGTGCAAAATACGGTAACAAAATTAAGAACTCAGTGAATGGGTATAATGGCAGATTAGACATTGCTGAATAGAGAATAAATGAAAAAGAAGGTAGGTCAGAAGAAATTATCTAGAATGAAGTATTAGGAAATGAAAAGATGGAATATACAGAAGAGAGGATAAGAGACATAGAGAAAACTGGGAGAAGATCTAATACAAGTTTAAGAGGAGAGACGCTAGGGCAGATATAATGGCTAAATATTTTTCAGTACCCATGAAAGCAACCAGATCACAGATATAAGAAGCCAAATAATTCTCTAGCGGGATGAATAAAAGAAATTCACACCTAGATACATCATAGTGAAACTGCAAAACACTAAAGGCAAAGAGAAAAATCTTAAAGGTGGCTGTAGTGGTTTATAAATATGCCCACTACTCCCTTCAGTAGGTAGAGACTCCTCTTGAATGTGACAGACTCATTTCTCAAGAATAGAATGTGGTAGAAGTGATAGTGTTTGATTTCAAGAGCTAAGTCATAAAAGACATTGCCACTTCTGCCTAGCACATTCTTTGATTGCTTTTTCTGGAGAAAGCCAGCTGAGTAACCAGCAACAACCTGCC
>NW_012148052.1:2532925-2533946 GCF_000956105.1 Propithecus coquereli
CAACAGAGTGAGACTCTGTCTCAAAAAAAAAAAAAATGTTTAAAAAAAATAGAATTAAAATACTCAAAAACAATAGCATATAGATAAAGAAGGGGGTAAATGGAGTTAGTGGTCTAAGGACTATCTTGAAGGAGGGTAGAGGTATTCATTAACATCAAATTTTGATAAGAAAAAAATATATATTTTTAGCTGGAAGACATATAACTGAATATGATGACCTATTATAAGGTTATTAAGTTATAAAATAACTAAGAGGTAGATATTTGTGCAAAAATAGATAAACTGACCAATGAAAGGGAGTACAGTTCAGATTCAGGCAAACTCACAGACCTTATTTATGATAAGAGTGGAGAAGGGAATGTCTTTTTAATAAATTGGTACTGGATCAATTGAATATTCATATTAACTCCTACTTTACAACATACACAAAAAACAATCCAGATGGATTGCAGAATGAAATGTGATAGGTAAAACCATACACTTTTAGAAGAAAATAGGAGAATGTGTTTATGACTTTGAAATAGGCATAAATTTATTACACAGGATAAAAAGTGCTAAACATAAAGGAAAAAATTGATTAATCAACCCAGATTAAAATTAAGGAGCAGATTTTTCAGACACTGCCGGTGGGAATGTAAATTGGTACAGCTATATTTGAAAAAGTATTTGGCAGTATCTACTAAAGCTGAACATTATGACCCAACAATCCCTCCCCTAGGTATACACCCAACAGAAATGCATAAATATGTTCCCCAACAGACATATGCTAGAATGTACATAGCAGCACTCTAAGCCCATCAACAGTAGAATGGGTAAGTAAATATTAGTATATTCACACAATGGAGAACATACAGCAATGAAAATAAACAGAATACAACTACACATAACAATATTAATGAATCTAACAAACTTAGTGTTGAGCAAAAGAAGCCAGACACAAAAGAATACACACAGTATGATTCCATTTATATAAAGTACAAAAACAGAGGAAATTAATCTATGGTGTTAGAAGTTACACTTT
>NW_012148052.1:2535151-2541615 GCF_000956105.1 Propithecus coquereli
ACACATCCAAGAATCATGTATGCACTAGGAATTAAGAGTTTCAAGTGCAGAAAGAATTTGTGGCTGGAAATATAAATATGGGTGTTAGCAACATATATATATGGAGTTGGGGGCATTTGCAAGGGCATGACTAAAACCTGGGTAGGGAAAGGAGGATGCGGCCAGTAAAGTCGGTGAAGAGATGATATGGCATTGGTACAAGTGGGTTCAAAGAGTTTTTCAAAACTGGGTACTTTGGGAAGGGATTTAAAGCAACACCAACACTACAGGATGGGCAGAGGGATGAACTGGAATTTGAATTCCAGTGAATGAATTTGAATTCTAGTGAATGTGTCTGCTGGAAATAAATACATCTACAAATTTTTTATTGTGGTAAAAAAAATATAACATAATAATCATTTTTAATTATGCAGTTCAGTAGTGTTGAGTATATTTACGTTGTTGCAACACAGATCTCTAGAATTTCATCTTGCAAATATGAATCTCTATACCCATTAAATAACTCTCCTTTTTCCTCTCCCCTCAGCCACTAATCTATTTCCTGTTTCAATGAATTTGACTAGTTTAGATACCTCATATAAGTGGAATCATACAGTATTTGTCTTTTTGCTTCAAAATTTTAACATTGGTATTATCTAGGTTCTGTCATGTTTGTTTTCTTTATTGAGGGAAAAATGCAGGTTCCTCACCACATAACAGAAACACTGCGCTAGCCTGGAGTGCTCAGCAGAATTGTGACAAAGTAGATGAAGCTAGAACCAATATAACTATAGGCCCCGCAAAAGCGCCCAGCACCTTCCTGGGTACCTCAGCACTTTCTTGCCTTGAAGCGGCCAGTACAGACCAGCCCTGACTGCTTCAGAACTGCTTTAGCTGTCCTATAGTGCCGTTTAGCTAATTGTAATACTAAAATCCCCATCTAGTAGAGAATTGTAACATCATTAACATAACATGGGTTGTATGATGGTGGTACTGCCTGTGTGATTTGTTTCACAGCGAACAATGATACAATGTAAAAGCTCTGCTTCACTCATTGGGAGGGGATTTAAAGCAACACTACAGGGTGGACAGAGTGATAGAGCTGTAATTTGAGTATAGTTTTTTATAATTCCTTAGTTCAAGCTCTTTGCCACTCTGCTACAAATGCTTAAGATCTGAGCACAATTATATTGAGTGAAAAACAATTCCAATTCCCAAAGCATCTAAAACAGGATCTCACTTATGTAAAGACACACATAGACAAGAGGACTCAAAATAAAAATAATCCAATGTTATCCTTGTAGTAAAGGATACTGGGAAATTATCTTAGTTACATAGTATGTGTGCTAAATTGTCCAGATTTTGTTCTCCACCCCAACCACCATCCATGAATAAATATTGCAGTTTTAATATTTTTAGAAAATTAAAATGAGAGAGAGGGGTATGTGTGTGTGTGTGTGTGTGTGTGTGTGTGTGTGTAGAGAGAGAGAGAGAGAACAAATCAATCAATGGAGTTGGGGGAAGTAGTATGCAATTCTGAAGTTCATCCAGAAATTTAAATAGGCATGATATTGTATTATTCTGTTTGGGGTGCCATAATAAAATACCACAGACTGAGTGGCTTAAACTACAGAAATTTATTTCTCATAGTTCTAGAGGCTGGGAAATCCAAGAGCAAGGTGCTGGCAAGATAGGTTTCATTCTGAAGCCTGTCCCCTTGGCTTGTAGACAGCCACCACCTTGCTCTGTGCTTACATGACCTCTTCTTTGCGCACACACAGGGCAGGGAGCGGGGTGAAGGGAGAGAGAGCTAGCAAGCTGTCTGGTGTCTCTTCTTATAAGGGCACTAATCCCATCTTGAGAGCCTCATCCTCATAACCTTATCTAACCTTATGATCTTATCTAACCCTAATTACCTCCTTCAAAGGCCCTATCGCCAAATACCATTATATTGGGGGTTAAGGCATATGAAGTGGGGGAGACCATAAACATTAAGTCCATGATAGATATAGTTGAGAAACTTTTGGAAAAATAAAGGTCAATAGAGGAAACTAAACTATGTTTCAAAATCTATTACATAAAGTTTCTGTCATAAAAACTGCCTCATTGGAGGATGTAGACACAGATGAATGTCACACGCAGCCCAGCCTCCCATCTCACCGAGTAGCTGAGGCCATGATTCCCATACAGCTGTTCAATCGCTTAGCTGTGCAACCTTGGGTGTATCATTTATTCTCTCAGATCTTCAGTGTCTTCTTTCACAAAATGGGGTGAAATAATAGTGCCCACCGCAGAAAGATGATGTAGCTCCAAATAAGATCATGTGTGTCGATGCATACACAGTGTGTTTTGCTTATACAATCAATTGAGAAGGAGTTCGATCGGTAGCAGGAGCAGGAGCGGAGAGCGGACCCCAGAGAGCCCTGTGCAGCCCCACCGCCGCCACCGCCGGCCTAGTCACCATCACACACCGGGAGGAGCCGCAGCTGCCGCAGCCAGCCCCAGTCACAGTCACCGCAACCATGAGCAGAGAGGCCGGGACCCAGCAGCCGCCCCCTCTCGCCGCCGCCAGCGTTGCGGACTCCAAGCTCCGAATCACCCGCAGCGGCGCAGGGAGCGGTGGCCCGGGTGGCCTCACATCGGCGGCAGGGACAAGATCATCGCGACGAAGGTTTTGGGAACAGTAAAATGGTTCACGGTAAGACACGGATATAGTTTCATCAACAGGAACGACACCAAGGAAGATGTATTTGTACCCCGGACTGCCGTAAAGAATGAGCCCAGGAAGTACCTTCGCGGCGCAGGAGAAGGAGAGACTGTGGGTTTGGTGGTGTTGAAGGAGAAAAGGGTGCGGAGGCAGCAAATGCCACAAGCCCTGGTGGAATTCCAGTTGAAGGCAGTAAATTTGCGGCAGACCATAACCATTATAGACTCTATCCACGTGGCAGGGGTCCTCCCCGCAGTTACCAGACTAGTGAGAGTGGGGAAGAGAAGGAGGGCTCCGACAGTGCTCCCGAAGGCCAGGCCCTACTGCAGGCGAAGGTTCCCCCCTTACTACATGCGGAGACCCTAAGGGCGTCCACCACAGTATTCCAACCCTCCTCTGCAGGGAGAAGTGATGGAGGGTGCTGACAACCAGGGTGCCGGAGAACAAGGTAGAACAGTAAGACAGAATGTGTATCGGGGTTATAGACCACAATTCCGCAGGGCAGGGACCTTCCTCGCCAAAGACAGCCCAGAGAGGACGGCAGTGAAGAGGACAAAAAGAATCAAGGACATGAGACCCAAGGTCAGCAGCTGCCTCAACATCAGTACCGCTGCACCTTCAATTACTGATGCAGATGCCCAGAAAACCCTAAACCACAAGATGGCAAAGAGAAAAGCAGCCGATCCACCAGCTGAGAATTCGTCCGCTGAGCAGGGCTGGACCAAGCAAATGCCGGCTTACCATCTCTACTGTCGTCCGGTTAGTCATCCAACAAGAAATGAATACGAAATTCCAGCAATAAGAAATGAACGAAAGATTGGAGCTGAAGACCTTAAGGGCTTGCTTTTTGCCCGTTGACCGGATAACTAGAACTATCTGCATTATCTATGCAGCATGGGGTTTTTATTATTTTTACCTAAAGATGTCTTTTTTTGGTAATAACAATGGTGTTTTTTTAAAAAGCCTGGTTTTTCTCAATACACCTTTAAAAGTTTTTAAATTGTTTCATATCTGGTCAAGTTGAGCTTTTTAAGAACTTCATTTTTAATTTGTAATAAAAGTTTACAACTTGCTTTTTTCAAAAAAAGTCAACAAACTGCAAGCACCTGTTAAAAAAGGTCTTAAATAATTAAAAACAAAACAAAACAAAAAAACAATTGAGAAAGGATGACATACAATGAGGGGCATGTGGATAGTTGACTAGAAATTTGGAAAGCAGAAATGTTTAGGTCTTCAATTACATTGGAAGTAAAAACACGAAGTCAAAAATATAGGAAATAACCTTGTCAGTTATGATAACATTAACAAAAGTCACAAACATAAATTCTATATGGAGTGATAAATTAAATACAAAAATATAAAAATGGAATGACACACAAAAAACTGAAAGAAAATTAAGATGAATGTATATCTGAGGAAAAATTTTCTATATGAATCCCAGACTCTAGGTATTAATTATCCCACTTTATTAATGTAGAAATTGAGTCTCTTTTCTGCCTTCCTGGTTGGAGGCATCTGTTCTCCAGATCTTTTCACTGCCTGTTTTTTTTTTTACTCCTTTGTTTTGATGGAGCACATTCTCCTGTAGCTTCCTAAGAAAAAGTGCATAGAAGGTAAATTTTGACACCTGACATATCAAAAAATGTCTTTGTTTTGCCCTCACACTTGATTGATAGTTGACTGAGTATAGAACTTTAGGATTTTTTTCTCAAGATTTTGAAAACATTGCTTGATTATTGCTGTGCTGTGTAAAGTCTAAAGCTTTTCTTATTCCCACATAGGTGAATGATCTATCACCTTGCTTCAGAAATCTCTAGGATATTTTCTTTTCTTCCGCAGATTTAATACTTAATAATGGTGTTCCTTGACATGGGTTCTTTTTGGAAGCAGATTGCCTGGATGCCATTTACCACCTGGGTATCCTTACTTGCTTAACTTCTGTGTGTCTCATCTGTAAAATGGGAATAACAGTAGTACTCACTTCAGAGGATTATTTTAAGAATTAAATGAGTTAACATGAATAAAGTACTAAGAACAGTGTCTGGCACATTGTAAGCACATGATAAATGTTAGCTATTGGTATTAATATTTACTGTGCTGGGCAGACAGAGGATCCTTTTAATCTGAAGATTCATGACCTTCAATTCTGAAAACTTGTCTTGTGTGCTATGTATATATTTCCTACCCTTCATTTTCTCTTCTCTTTATGGTGATTAGGAGCTTGCTCTTTATATACAGTGTGTCTGGGTCATTGGCCTTGATTTTTCACTGAGGTATTCACAAATGTCAGTACCTTTTCTTTGGGAGCCATTCAGTTTCCCCAGAGATTAACCTCCTGCTGGGTTTGGGTGGGAGATGGTTGAAGGGGTTAAAGTCTAGCTTTCACCAGGAGAGGGGGTTAAGGGTCCCACAGTTCAGTATGCAGCTTTATCCCATTTCAGCCTTATTTTTTACCCCTGGCCTCCACTGTCTGGTGTCCCTGATTCCAGAGCCTAACTCTGGTCCTTCTCCAGAGAATAAACCCCTTGTCTCCTTTGGGATGAGGAAAGGGTAATGGGATGAAGAAAGGCATGAGGGAGGGCACATATGCATAGCAGCCTGATATATGGGGTAGGTGAGGGGACCTAGTGACCTAACTACAGAACTTCAATAAATCAGCATTTTCAGCCCTTTGTCTTCCATGAGGCCCAGGGTCTCCAAGGCCTCAGCCTTTTCAGGGACCTCCAGTTGCGGGTGTACTCTTCTGCAGGCTCTGCTAAATCAGTCACCACTCTGTTTTCTCACTAACAAAAATTTGTTGACATCTCAAGTCTGCTGCTATATTCTCCTCCATTACCTTTTATAAGCCCCTACTTTTTCTACATCAAGTTCACAAAACAAAGACAAAATCTTGTGGTTAATCAGCCATATTTAAATGCATTTTAAGCAAATTAACTTAAAAATACCTTTCTATTGATATCTTGAAGTATGTCAGTTATGATTCTCAGTTCTTAGAGGTCTGAGAACTTGGCCCACTTGCAAAGAAAACAAAAAGGAAACAAGCAAAGAATATTTCCTCAACTAGAAAATCTAGGAAAGTATAGGGATTGACTTTCTTTATGTGTCATCATGGACACATAGTTCAATTCAGTTCAAATCAAAACAATTCAACAAATATTTATTGAGTCCCTACTGTGTGCCAGGCACTGTTGTAGGTATTTGTGATACATAGATGAACAAAGATTCCTGCCCTCAAGGAGCTTACATTACAGTAAGAGGACACAGTAGTAAACAGTAAGCCTAATAAATATGTAAGGTATTTAAGAGTGTTAGAAGGTGATATGTGATATTGAAAAAGAAAAAGTAGAGCAGGTTAAGGAGGTATATGAGTGCTGGAGTTGGGCAGTGAAATAGACAGCCTGCAGCATTACATAGCATGGTCAGAATAGGCTTCAGTGAGAAGGCAACATTTGAGCAAAGATGAGAAGGTAAGGGTGTAGGATATCTGGAACAGCTAGTGCAATGACCCAAAGGCTGGATTTCAGGAAAGATATGGGCTGGAGATGCGAATTTGGCAGTTGTTAAATAGAGATGGTATTTTAAACCATAAGACTGTATGAGATCACTGAGGTAGAGATTATAGAAAGAAAAGTGGTAGTCACACCTTTCACTGAAAGAAGCAATCAGAGAAATCTAAATTCTTGGGAAATCTAAGACCATAGAAACATGGTAGAACAAATGTAAGGAATGGTGTGTATCTGCATTCTTTTTTTGCCCATCAAAGTCATATAGGACTTAA